>NC_092797.1:1003204-1303204 GCF_918797505.1 Bemisia tabaci
TTCCTCAGAGAAGCAGATGTGATCTCGTGTCCCCAGCCCAAGGGGCAATATTTGTATCAGGGTATAACTTATAAAGCATCTAAAGTAGATAAAGACGCAGTGTTTCGTCGCAATGTATCTGTTCCCAAGTTCGGTGACGTCTTTGTAGGACGCTGTAAGGTCCTGTATGCATTTCCCATGAATATAGTTCTGTGATGCTCCACTGTAGTGGACTGCAGTCACATATGGGCCCGTGGCATTTTCCCTGAAGTTCTATGATGATCCACGAGACACCGTGAGAGGTCCCGCGAGAGCACATACGGGTCACATCGGTCACATACACTTTCATGGGAGCGCACGGGTCACATGTTAGCCCCCACGGGAGCTCACTGGCTCCCTTGTCCATTCCCCAGGGGAGCAGATGTGATGTGTCATTCCCTTGAGAGCGCATGTGATCACACGTCATTCTCGTGAGGTGCATGTGATCACATGTCATTCTCGTGAGGTACATGTGATCACAAGTCATTCCCATGAGAAAAATTCAGCAGGGTAACATGTTCCATCTGCTCCGAAAAAACACCGAAAATCCTCATTTTAGACATTTTAATTTTCCTTCACCGATCGATTCTTTTGACTAAGAGTGAACGAGGCGGTCAAAAACTGTCTCATGCAGGAGAGGGTCGGGGGCGCATTTAAAAAATTCCTGAAAATCGCGAAAAATACATTCGAGGGAGGGGGAGGGGGAGGGGGATTTTCCAGCATTGAGGCGTGAGCGTGAGGTTGAGACCCCCTTGCCTCTCTCTTGGCTGCGCCACGGATCAGCGGACATTTATAGACAGAGCGATAGACAGAGCGATAGACAAAAAAGACAATTGAAAAATAGAGTGATCTTTTTAGTTGAAACGATCGAGTAGTTTCAATGGACAGAGGAGGTGAGTTAGACCAACTAACTGCAACCAACGAAAGACCTCATAATTAGTCCATCATTTTTCCCTCAGTCCATAACAATCGCCTGTTTCAACCAGTAGGATCGCTCCGTTTCTCCTTTGTCTGGCGTTTTATCTATCAATTTCAGTAATTAGCCCACAGAGGTCCAATAATGTCCATTGACTAGGTGATATTTAAAAGACACCACCGCTCTTACTATGAAATTGGTCAAAGTATTTGTGAGCACACATTTGGCCCAAAAAACAATAAGATTTCAGCTCACCGTCAGTTGAATATCCTTTGTTTAATGAATGGTGTTGCATATACCGTCGGGAGTTGAGGTAAGGATCAAGCTGCCCTGGTGTTGCTAGATAGTGCTGTTTACTTAGACGTTGAACCATTCTTCTGAAGTTCTCTCACATGTTCCCACGAATTGGCCGTTTTAGTCTTGACACTGGAACAAGATAATTGTAAGAGGTTGCAATTAAAGCAAATAAAATGCATAGGTATGTACGTGGGCCGAGTTTAGCAGGAAGGAACCAAGCCACATCAGCTTTTGCCAAATTTGACTGGATAATTTAATTTTTTACAATGGAACGTTTGTGCGGATTCCTTCGAAAATATTACGGAATTCGCTGATTCGTACTATGCAGAAAATGCACTAAAATTTGCACAAAAATACGCACAACCGATTTCAAGTGAAAAATCAAAGTTCCCAATTAAATTTGGCAATAGCTGATGTGGCTTGCTTTCTTTCTGCTTAACGAGGTCTACTTAATAATCTCACATTACCGCTCCACTCCGACAGCTTGGAGTGTCACATCACCGAAAACAAAAGATTGGTAGAATTCACCATTCCTTCACGCTATATTTCACACAGCGCGAAGGAATGGTAAATTCTACCAATCTTCAAGTCGATTCTGCTAGAGGAATGGTAACCTGTGCGTTTACCTTTCTGCTGGCAGAATCGACCCTGATTTAACGCTGTGTGAAATACAGCGTGAAGGAATGGTAAATTCTACCAATATTTTTTTTCGGCGTGGATTAAGCTTTGAATATTTACACGTTGATATAGTCTGATGGTGAATATCGTCCTTTAAAGGTTCGCCTTCAATTTGCCGGGTAGGCAACCAAACCCACCGGCAATCGCGAATAGTTACCGACTCGCAGAAGCGGTTCCAACAATTTGGCAACACCGGATTTGCTCCATTTAAACAATAATCTATTCTTGTCGACCTTGCCCCTCTAAAAATCGATACATTTCCAAAAGTTTAACTGGAAAAAAATAATGTTGCCAATTTGCTGGATCCGCCCAGGGCCGGATTTAGCTTTTTGCCGCCCCTGGGCAAGCTACATTTTGCCGCCCCTGGGTCTGCAATATTTCGCCACTATATTGTCAACAGTATCCCCTCCTCCCCCTCCCCCTCTCCGCACTCCTAACTTCCCACGCCATCTCATCTTCCCCCCCCCCCCTCGTGCGCCGCCTGGGCGCGTGCGCGTAGCTGCTTCAAAATGCGCCGCGAATATATAAAATGGAATGGATGGATGAGACAAAAATAAAATGTAGACGAAGTTGAAGCTAGTGTAGCTCAATGTATTAGTTGCAATGTATTTTCGGAAGATCAGGTTAAAAAGTTTTTCTCCGGGTTTTCAGTTTAGCAAAGCTGTCAACCAGAGCATCAACGTCTAAATTGATTATCAAGTCTGCCTCGATGTTTAAAATTGCCGTGTTGTTTAGTATCACTCCAACGAACGATCATCCTAGCGCTCAAGGCCGGACCTAAGGGGCGGCAGCTTTGCCGCTCCCGTCAAGCGTCAACTCCCTTCCTTCATACATTTTGCCGCTCATTTTTTCACTTCGCTCCGTCTCTGTCTCCATTTTTTCCTTTTTTCTCGCTTTAACTTTCAATTAATCCAGTGCCAAAATTTGCCGCCCCTCAAAATTTGCCGCTATGGGCAAGTGCCCCAGTGCCCTATAGGTAAATCCGGCCCTGGATCCGCCAAAGCCTACTCGAAAAACTCAGACGCATCTCGCTCCATACTCTATGATTGAATTAGGAATTATGCTCTTTTATTTCCTTCTCAAGCTTTAAGGGAAGCGCAACTCTGCCGTGCTAAGGAAGAATGCCGTCTGAACATTTGAGAGTTGCCAAATTTCCCCCGATAAAGCGTGTATATTTCACGGAATTTAAGCACAGTTTTCCATGAAATTTTCAGATGTTTTACATTAAATTGCGTACAAAATCATCTACAAATTTTGGGGGAAAATATTCACAATTTTTCCAGTAAATTCGATTTTTATCGAAGGAAATTTGGCAACGTCTGAAGGCTCATACGGCGTCTTTCCTTAGCACAGCAGGACTCGACACATTTTTTCTTACAATTTGGCACATATGAATAACATAACCATGGAAAATGGACATGTTGCCGTTTAAATCATGTTCGCGGCCCTACATTTCACGGAGGGGATACAATGTGAGCGGTCAAAACCAACTGTTTACGCTGAAATTCAGCGGCTGAATACGTATGTACCCGGTGTTGGCCATTTTACTATTATCACTCATCTCCTTCCAGGTTTAAAATTTTCCCTTCATGAAGACTAATCGAACCATTCGCTTTTTTCCCGAACAACCACAAAATTTTTCAAAAATAAGTAGTTGAGGTCACCGGGGAGCACTCAGATAAGTGGCTGTCATGGTGATCTTCAGGCCGTGGTCAAGTTTTCGTGTCCCTTTATACTGAGAGTTAAGACAACAACCCTCGTGCGGTCACAAACGGGCATAAACACAGATTAGTCCAGATCGCTAACGTCCAATCTAGCCAATGCTTAGAAAGCGTGAGTACCTAATTTTGCTACAGGTTAGGCAACTTTAGAAAATTGATGGCACTACCAGTAGTGAAAGAACTTGACCGGAGCGAGAGAAATTTCCTCTTGAATCTGATTATAAAGCTTTAATGAAGTATAAATAGTAATGTGTAATAATGATTTTTGATCAAATAAGATTTTATCAAATACTGTTATGCTAAGTATTCTGTTTCAATATTCTTACAATAGTTGGTAGCAAATTAACTGCTCTCATGGGGGCCTGGCGGGAATTCAAAACTAGGAACCAAAAGTCTCATTTTGCTAGGATTTTGCTTTAATTTTCGGTTTCTAAGGCTTTAAACTTCAAAAATATGATATATTATAATCTGGCGGTGAAGATCGACTCATCCAGAATAGATGAGAGATAGACATTCCAAATTAAGGGGGAAAGTGCTGCATCTTTTAATCTGGAAATATTGAACCACATAAATTCTACTGAGAAACTAATTCTTGAATTCTTCGGAACGTTTCATCTCACAAAAATCTGAAAAAGAAGTGTTCTCTCGCCGAAAATCTGCTGAAAATGGCCAAAATTTCAGTTTTGGTTCCTAGTTTTGAATGCCCATGGATTTTCCCGCCAAATGGCTTTCACAAAACTACTCACGCTCTTCCGCCGATGTTAGCGATCTGGACTAATCTGTGGGCATAAAGATTACACAAATTATAGTTTTTCGTAATCTTTGATCGGTTCATTCTCAAATTCCTTTCTCCGTTCCTTCTCTCATTCCGTTTGTTCCTTGCTGAACCCATAATTCCTCGGTCCATTCCAGATTATAATACTTGCAATTGGTGAAAATAGAATATTTATTCCCGTTTGTGACACTGTGGAAGCCTAAAATACGGGAGCCAATCAGAAATAGATTCGCATTGTCTTAACTCTCAGTATAAAGGGACTCTATTTTCGTGTAGCGGGAGCGCGGCACCCGACGTAGGCTTGGAGACTTTAACGCGCGGGTAGGAAAAAAGCCGATGATCCTCTTGGCGCACTTTCAACTTCAACAACGATGAGTTGGATCATTCCGACAGTGAAACTAGATGCTATAGTCAATTTTAATGAATGTAGGGCAAAAAGCAATGACGAGAAGGTTGTCAGTTGAAATAATGACATGAACATTGGTCCCCTCTGACAGACATTGGTTATCAAACATCGAAGCGTATGGAGATTAATGGAGTTCGGCTGAAAAATTCGGCGAGAGAATTTCACCCCTATCTTACATCATCCGGCAACTTCGCGTTCAACCATTAACCAATAGATTGATTATTGAAATTAATAATAGACAGAGCGATAGACAAAGAAGACGACGGGAAAATGGAGAAATTCTTTTTCAAACGGGTAGTTGTTGTAGACTACTAAGGGGGAAAATGAAGGATTGGCTATTCAGAGCTTCGTGGATTGTCGTTACCATACATAAAGTACATAGAGTCGTAATATAAATGGGAGAGCTGGGACCATGTCCTGGACGACGAGACCCGAGCCCGGTGTGTGGGTCACTTTTTCTATACATATTCGATCCAAAATGGTGGTGTGGAATACGTAGTAATTCCTATCTTCTTTGTTTACATCGGATGACCAAGTCCCCGTGTATTGCAAACAATCGATTATGTATCGAATAAGTGACCCGTCGCTGCTCAGGAGTCATCGAATTCGGGACCTGGAAAATGCTTAAAAGTGGTCCCAGCTCTCCCAATCACATTACGACTCCATGGAATCCGCACAAACGTTCTCTTGTGAAAAATTAAATTGCCCAGTTGAATTCGGCATTAGCTGATGTGGCTTATTGGTTCCTCTCTATGCTAAACGCGACCCAGATAGTCTATTACCTGCCATCTTTGTCCATTGCAACAGTGGCGTGGCGTGAATGATCGATTATCAATATCTCGCCATTTTAAGCTATGGTGGAGAATCGATTACTAAGGTGTTTGCTGCAAACACCTTAATAATCGATATTTTTTCATGGGTTTAAATGGCCGATCAATCGATTTATCGGAAAGCACGCCACGCCTCTGCATTATAACCAACAGGATCGCTCCATTTCCCCTCTGTGTCTCCCCTTTGTACATTGCTTTGTCCATCGATGTGCCTATCGCTAAATCTATCACATTGTTTATAGTTTTAACAATCTCTTTGTCTATCTATTTCAGATGTTCTATTTTTTATCAGTCTATTGAGAGTTGACTCTCTTGGGTGACTTCCATTCACTCGCTGGGAAAATAGCTGCGAAGGGGGGGGGGGGGTTGTTTGTAAAATATATCGCAACTGCGTATGGATATGACTATGGTTTGGTTGGTCTATGGAATGGCGCTTGTTTGGAGTCTTCGTATGGGATAATGATGATTCGTATAGAAATTCACGGGCGTATCTAGGTTCTCTTGCGAGTGAAACTCCTGCCAAATCCCAATCCAGCGGTCACGGTCACATCGCAGCGCAAAAAATCAGCCCGTCCACATAGCAGCCTCCTGGTGGAGCGCGGCAGTTACCGATGGCCACTCGCACTGCCTCGCCAAAACCACGCAATTCCCACGGGGACCCCACGGATATCCGCGGTTCTTCCCGAGTGTGGGCGCGTGGGTCTCCATCTCCACCGCGCTGGAATAGCAGAGCATCATGACCGCGACACACTTCCCGCCGATCACATTGTAGTGCTCCCGCGCCAATCATCAACAACAACGACACCGTATCAACACTCGAATCTTGCCAAATTTCCCCCGAAAAATCCTCTTTTGTCAAAAAAGTTATAAATAACAAGAACTAAGGAGTCGTTCATCATATTATATGGTCGGTTAGAGTCCCTTCATATTGAGAGTTAAGACAACCCCCCTTATGGAGTCACAAATGGGAATAAATATTACACAAATTGAAAGTTTTTCGTAATCTTTGATCGGCTCATTCTTAAATCCCTCTCTCCGTTCCCTCCCTCATTCCGTTTGTTCCTTGCCGCACCCGCAATTCCTCGGTCCATTCCAGATTATTATCTTTGCAATTGGTGAAAATGTAATCTTTATTCCCGTTTGTGACACTGAGAAGGCCTAAAATAGGGAACCAATCAGATATGGATTCACATTGTCTTAACTCTCAGTATAGCGGCACTCTATGGTCGGCGGGCTCATTTTTGAAATTGATGGACAAAGCGATAGACAAAGAGGGTAGAAAGAAAATCAAGCGAGCACACAGGTGGTGGTTCTTATAGACTAAGAAAGAAATGATGGACTATCTATAGAGCCTCTTATAGGTTGCCGTTAGTTAGGCTATATTTCCTTTGTCCATAGTAATCGCAACGCGCACCCGTCTCCGCCATTATAGGATCACTCCGTTCTCCATTTGTCTTTTTTGTCTATCGCTTTGTCTACCAACTCCAAGAGCCCGCGGGCATTCACTTCCATTTCACCGCGGGGAATGGGGATTCACAATGAAAAATAAAACAATTGATATCAGTATACCACTGCTTTAACCGGTTAATCCGTACCATCAATGCTGCAGAAAATAACACCCTGAACTTTCTAAAATTGACGTTTCGAGAGCGTTTCAAAGTTTCAGGTCGAAAAATCGCGATTTTTAAATGAATGCCCGAGCAAAACAAGCCGACGCGATTGGCAGCTTTTGACCTTATTCATTTCAAAGCCCTTTAACGTTGTTAATGCCGCAAATTCTACACAATATTCTTGAGAAAATCGCATATTGAGTTTCATCATAAACGAAAAATCGACCGACTTGACTTGAATCGCGTTTTTCCGCTTTCCTAGAAAATTTGATCTTTCACTTTAGCTCACCCTTTCTTGCCCGGTCACAAATACGTAATGCTCTTGAAGGGGAGGTAGGCAGGGCCGGATTTACCTACTTGCCGCCCACGGGCCACCTGTATTTAGCCGCCCCTTCTTATTCGTTTTGAAACATCAATACAGACCATAAAGTGAACGTGCCGGAGGAGGAGGGGTGCATAAGACGCGTTTACTCGTGTTGGGTACATTTTTTGTGAAAGATCACCACCTACCAACACTAAAACACACACAAAAATCACGGAACTTTGCGCGAAAATTAAGTTCCGTAAACCTTTATCTCTGAGTGGACGAGGCCTTTCATTTATGAGAAAAGAAGTAAAACATTATGAAAGAATAAACATGAATGTGCTTTAATGATTTTAATTTTCGCCAGCGTGCCAACCGCACTGTGTTTGACGCAATGCGTGAAGTATCCTTACAGTCTTGTAGGCATGCACTATGCATTTCACGCCAACCGCTGCTGACCGCACAACGTTTGACGCAGTGCGTGAGGTATTCATGGAGTCTTGTAGGCGCTATAATATGTGTTTCATGCTGACCGGCGCGCCGAGGGTTTCTCCTTTCCATCTCAAGTCCTCGTCATCATTGCTCTCTGCGCCGCGCCACTCCAGGCCCAATTGCGTGTTTGATTTCTCTTTCAACTAGACTAAAGAAAGGCGCTGTCTCCTGGATCGCCGGAAGACGAACAAATTTGAAATTACTATACTTTAATTCTCAGGAAATGAGAGATGTTTTCGTCTTTTCTCATTTGAATTTCTGATTTTTCTTAATTTTTTTTTCCTGATTCGGATTATTTTCTTGATTCCTATAGTTAAACAAATTACAAACATTTGCCGCCCTCTAAATTTTCCGCCATGGGCCGCGGCCCATGTGGCCACCCTTTAAATCCGGCCCTGGAGATGTGTGTTCGCATTTGCTATTTCTCTTTTTACAAGGCCAATAAATTGCAAGTTAAAGAAGAAAGCATTTGTTACGGGTACGTTACGGGAAAGTGCACTCAAGGCTGCGATACCTACGTAACGCTGGAATGAGTGCATAGTGCAGATTTCTTGAGAACCTAGGATGTAAAGAGTTGACTGAAGGAGACACTATTTCGTCCAGTATTCACCACAAAACAATACTTTAATGGGAGGCTCGTGTTAAACAAAGTTTGCTAAGAGGAGTGCAGAGTGCAGACCTGCAATAGGGTTACGTTACAAGGAAAGTGCCGATGAGATCCGATTTTTATCACTACTTGTTTTTATTTCAAGAAGGAAATAAACTAATCTGATTGTCTAAAACTTTTTAATGAGTGAGAAAAATTCATAGAAAATTCAATGGGAAACTTTTAACCGGTATTCTTTTTAATAATGAAATACATACGTGGAAATTGACAACCTTGCAATTAGAGAACCGCATTTTCCGACTTCGTAGCATCAATAGGATGGATCTCGTAAAAGAAGGATTAGATACGTCGTTAGGGACGGAAATCGGCCTTGCCCTCGGTTTCTGTAACTCAAACATTTTTTAACAATAGATGCTATAGATATTTAATAAAAAAAAATTGTTTTACCCGCTCATTGAACACAATCAGTTAGATAGATCGCCGTGAATAAGGTTCTAAACCAAGAGTGACCATTTTTCATGGTTTGTTTTAGTTCGATGTCATTGTTCGACCAGGGGAGAGCCAGTATCTGGCTAAAATTTGGATATTTGTTTTAGTTTAAATAGAGGTCAGTTGACGCAAAAAATTTCCCAAAACTAACTTAAAAAATCCATGAAAAAGAGTCATTTCTGTCCACGGCAATTTATCTCGCACTATAGGCCTCTTTGCATTATTCAGCCTATCGTTGAATGTCTTCCGTGTGAGATGTGAAAGCTGGAAACATGGAGCTTAAAACTAAAAATGACAATTTTTCATGATTGTCCTTTTTCTTTTTTTTTCAGTTTTATGTCGTTTTTCCAGAGCTTTGGCCGGTCTAAACAATTTTTTTTTTATAAAACCTACAGACCTTCCACCGTCAAAAACTTAGAGTTCCAAGACGAAATCCAGGGTGGGGCCGACTTTGGCTCCTTATAACGACACCTTTTAAATAGATACGCTGTTCACGCCGTCACCGTCGTGAAAACTGGCAGCTCTCATCACGAGATGTCGCTCCTCGGACCGCGTCCCGCGGCCGGTGCTTTCCCCCGCTTTCCCGCGCCCGCAGCATCCTCCATCTCGCGGCGCGCGGCTCCCCGCACCCAAAGCCGCGTCGCCTGCTGCTATCTTACGCATCTCCACCGCCCGCGCTGATGACCCCGCCGTGCATCACCTCCGCACCCAAGGCTGCGTCACGCTCCTCCGCCATGCTCGGCGCTTGCCTCCAGCACCCGCTATCCGCGCCGCTGGCCCTGCTTCCGTCACCCGCGCCGCGGTTGCGTCACAGCATCATGGGAGCAGCGCGCGCTGCCTCCTCTCCTCCACTTGCGACCATGCGTATGCCGTTCGCACTGCCCACGTTACGCATCGGCACGTGTCGCGGCACGTGATCCATCCATCTCGCTCCTACGCATTGAGGCAAGCGGTCGTCCCCTCTCGCTCTGGCGGGTGTAAATACTGTGCCGTGACCAGCTCCATTCGTCACTTCCATCGTCTTTTCCTTGAGAGACTCTCACGAGGCACCACGCTTGACCAGCAAACCGATAGGTAAGTCCCTTCTCTATCTATTCCGCAGAGAGTCCCTCTCTAGGCAATACCGCCCCGGCTACCTACAGCGTTCCGCTACAGGTGTCGACCCTAAGAGTTCCTCCTTAAGGACGTCTCCCTTCCACCCTTGGAGTCACCTCCTTAAGGCTGGCATTTATTCCTCCCACCGAACCAACCCCAAAGGAGTTTCTCCTAGGGCTTTATTTCCCACCAACTCTAGCTCCAAGAGGTACCCTCTGGAAAGCCCTGGCGAGTTCCTCTCAGGGGTCCCACCGCGCCTCGAGCACAAAAATTCCCTCAACGCCTCCGGCGTAAACATACGCCATGTTCTATTTCTTATAAATTCCCGTAAGAAATTCTAAGCAAAGAATTTACAAGTTTTCCGGGCAATTCGTATCTTATGCAAATAAAATCGGCAACGTCCGAATATTCATACTGCGCAGTGCCGTGGCGCACGTGCTTTGCGATCCATCGATTGATCTGTCATTTGAGGCTATGAAAAATGATCGATAAAGAGGGTGTTTGGAGCCAACACCTTAATGATGGATTCTTTAGCATAGCTTCATAAGGGGAAATATCAAGAATTGATCATTGACGCTTGGCCACTACTGCGTTTTTCCGCAGCGAGGTAGAGTAGGACGCATGGACGTTGCGGCGCACGCACACAAAGACGTAATTTGGAAACAATTGCTAGACTAGCTCCCACGGGAGAGGATGTGGTCGGTGGTGATTGGATGGTGAATCTGGCAAGGCTGCGAGCGGCGGGTCCCGTAGGCGGACGGATACGCCGACAGTTTGCTATTGCCAGAGCCTGACGCTAGGGTGTCCCTTATTTTTGAAATTTGAGAAAAGTTAAGCTCCCCAGGTCTCAAAACGTGCTATGGGGTGTACAAATAAGGAATGTTTTTTGAAAAAAATTTTAAAAAAATTTTTAGGACTCTCTCAAGCGCCCTAAAGGGCGTTAGTCGAAAATGTTCATTTCTGGTAGAGTGGATAGTCAATCCTAGGTGAAATTGACGAATTAACGGCTGTAAGGCAAAAATTTGGTCCGTTTGGTCGTATCTTTGATCGTTCAGCCGGAAAATCAACTTAAAAGGGCGGGAAGTCGAGCCGCGGCCGTGCGCCGCGCGCGGCTGACCGAGATGAGCTTTGCATCGCGCGGCGACGCGCATGAGGAAAACCAGCAGGCTGATTATTTACTTCCCTCATCTATTGACCTTGATGGATGCGGGCTGCGGATCTATGAGACAGAGATTCCGAGCGATTCAGAACTAATTTCAATAGATCCAGCTATAGATCCACTGATAGATGCGGATCTCCCGGCCCTAAGGCAGTAGATGCGGTGACATCTATTAAAACTGTGCTTCTGATTGGCCGACTGGTACTGCCGCGGCGGGATTCGAACCCACCATCGCTCGGATTGGTAGCGACTGAATATCGACGCCGCTATCCACTGCGCCACGGTAGCTGATAAGATGGAGTTGAGTAAAACACGATAAATGATCTATTTGGAGGTTAGGTTTCCTACGCGCTTCTTCTTCTTCACTCAGTGAATCAAGGTGTCTGATTGGTCAGAACGATTATTTTCATTTCAAAGCAATCGTTCAACACTGTATTCCAATTCTGCTGATCTATCGCTCATCCATCGGATAGAATCACAGTGTAGAATCACAAATAGTTTGATCATAGATGCGCGATAGATGAGATTTGCAGATCTATAGCCGAGATCTATGAAAGTAAATAATCAGCCTGCTGGCGTCGAAAGAGGCTATAGATTAGCGAATTCTCACGCTTGCATTATTGATATGATTGCATTGTATTTGGTATCACAAATATTTGAAATTCCTGATGGTAAGAAAGGATCTAGCTGGGTCCAGCTCAAAGATAAACTAGGGAATTTCAGCTCTTTCCCCAAACAAGTGTTTGCAACTCTCTCTCAGTCAGTTTCGGTCCAATCAAGTTGTGCAGACAACAATACTGCAGTGCAATCATCTGGAATATTATTTTTGTTATTTGAATGTGTTATGTTATTCTAACGTCATGGCGGAAATGGGTCAAAGGACCAGCCGTGCGCGTAGTCGGGAAAGTGGAAAGGTGCTTTTTATTGGTGAAGTGCAGGAAACTTTTAGTGGAACTTTCCTCCCAAACACGCAGGAAACTTTGCAAGTGTTCTTTTACCATCACAAATTTTTAAATAAAACTGTTAAAGAAAGCGCGCGGGACACAGCAGATCTTGTTACTCCCCTATGGACCGAAAAATCTCGAATTCCAATCGTGCGAATCGACAAGATAATAGAAAAACTCCGTAAATTGTACCATGAATGGATTTTAATTACAAAAAATCACACGCGCTAGACCTACGCTCAAAGTAAAAGAGAGAGCCAGTTTAAAGTGAAATTAAAAAGTTTGTTTGACATAGCAGTCGCCAATGCACTGGAAATCATGAACAGCGAAGAAGAAAAAGCTTTTCTAATCGGTCAGCGGAAACAGCCGCGTGAAGGAAAAATTTCGGCAAAAAAGGATGTGAAATTGGCGATGAAAGAGAAGGAGACAAAAGCTAAAGAAGCTCGCAAGGAAGAACGAAAAAATCGTCAGAAAAAGTTCAAGGAAACTTACTACGAAAACAACAATGATTGCTCACAAGGTAAATTTCCAACCATTTTTCATAATTTTTTTTCTTTCTTTTCGTTTAATTTTTTTACTTTGAAACATTAAGTTACATTAATTAGGGCCTTATGACTATAGAAAAATACATATCTCCCCGGATCATAATGGTCTCAAAGGGGGAAAAACTCCAATGATTAGGAGCTGCATGATAAAGTTTATGAATTCTCTGATTTTAAAGGAAAACCTCGCAACTTTTTTTTTCCTCTCGAGTTATTCTATTTTAAAAAGTATTATTCTTCTTTCTTTCATTTCTAGATTTGAATTTTGACTCTTTATCAGAAGCCTCGTCAGGAGACGAGGAACTAACCCGATCTTGTAGAGCAAGAAAAAATGTACTGACTCCCGCTTTGACCATCACCTGCGATGCACTTGGCTTATCTGTAAGAGATGCATCTGCCATCATTGCATCCACTGCATGTGCATTAGGTCAGGACCCTGCAGATTTAAATGTATGTAGAAGCTCTTTACATCGCAGACGACGCTCAAATCGCCAAGAAGTTGTGAAAAAGTTACGAGCAGAATTCGTACCCGACCCTGTTTTGACTCTGCATTGGGACGGGAAAATAGTTCCGGATCTAACTGGAAAAGAAGCTGTTGATCGGATCGCAGTAGTGATTACGGGTCTGACAACAGAAAAATTATTGGAGGTACCAAAGATAAAACAAGGTACAGGGAAAGCAACTGCAGAAGCAGTCTTTGAAGTGCTAAAAGCGTGGGAACTCGGAACTCAAATCTCAGCCTTTTCCTTTGATACAACCTCAGTTAATACAGGTAAATAATTTTTCCCCTCTCGTTTTCTTTTTCTATTTCCCTCTGTTCTTTGAAATTCTGGAAAATTATCTATTTTTAGAAGACTTGTAGGAGTTTGACACCTCCTTGAAAAATGTACAAATTAACAATTTAGCTTTTTTTTAAATTTTTCGATTCAAACATTTTAATGATTGAAGAACACTTTCAAAAATTCTATTTACAGCTATCACAAAAATTAATTTCCAGTACATTACACTTTGGTAGAATAGTGGTTGAGTTATTTTTGCCTCATCTGACGAATATTCATTCACTGTCTTAAAAATGCGAAAAAAGTAGAGCTTAGAGGTTCCGCTTTTCCCACTGGAAAAATATACATTTTTCGAGGGATTTCGGACTTTGATGATTCTCTAATGATTCCCAACTGATTTGAACAGGACATCCATTTCAGCTGAGTGCATATTTTCAAAATGAGTGCGTTGCATCTTTCTTTTTTCTCTTTTTATTTTTTTCTTCTTTTATTAGGAATGTTTAATGGTGCCGCAGTGCTACTCGAAGAACTTTTGCTTCATCCGGTCCTTTTCCTTGCATGTCGGCATCATATAATGGAACTCATACTTGAAGCTGTGTATACTGCGCTCTTAAACCCTTCTGGAGGTCCGGACATAATCTTTTTCAAACGTTTCCAACAGAAATGGCAATGCATTGATCCAACTAAGTTCGCCAATGGCCTCTCTGAACAAGAGACAATCAGAGCCTTAGGATGTGAAATTGACGAGATAATTCAATTTGCTACAGACCAAATTAAGGTAACTACACCACGATCGTTTCTTCATCTTTTTTGTCTTAATGGTTTTATAACTTTTATATCGATTCTACTTTACAGTCACATTTGCGCTTAATTTTTGCCTTTCTTTAAATTTTCTTAACTTGGAATGAAGAAAAATAGATTGACTTCTCTCATCTGGCGATTGCTGTAAATTTAACGTTGTGTGATTATTTTTGTTTTACAGACGCACCAGCCAAGAGACGATTACTATGAATTATTGAGCTTGGCAATAATTTTTTTAGGAGGAGTTCCCCCAAAAGGGATAATTTTTATGGCGCCAGGAGCATTCAATAAGGCTCGGTGGATGAATTAGGCGATTTACGCTCTGAAAATCTGGATGTTCAGAAATCAGTTCCCCCTAACAGAAGAGGAACAAAAAGGACTCCTTCACGTTAATATTTTTATTGTTAAAGTGTACATAAAATGTTGGTTTCGTTCTCCTCATTCTGCTGGCGCTCCCAAAAATGACCTGCAGCTCATCGAAGACCTAGTAGAATTTAAAAAATTTGATCCTTTGGCAGCAGGGGTAGCTCTACGGAAATTTTCAAATCACTTATGGTACTTGAGTGAAATGCTCGTCCCTCTGTCTCTTTTCGATAAGAGAATTTCGTCGGAGGAGAAGAAGCTGTGTGTTTATAATTTAAAAAATAATGTAGGCCTCCCTGACCCACCCAGACGTCGAGATGCTCTGGCTGAGGAATGCACCAAACTGGCTGATTTATTCACAGTAAATAGCATGGCTTTTTTTGACATTCTTGGTATTTCACCAGCATTTTTAGAGATAGACCCAGTAAATTGGCCAGAAAGCCCGGAATACATGCATGCATACCAAATTGTTTTAGCCCTTGAAGTAGTGAATGACCATGCTGAAAGAGCCGTCAAATTGATGCAAAAATTTAACAAGAAAGTTGAAAGTGAGCAAGACTTTCAAGATTTATTACAAGTGTCGTCTCACTTCACAAATATTGTCAATAAAAAATCAAAAAAAATTCTAGTTCATGACTTTCAAAAATTGTGATAAGTTTTGACTTTTGTTAAACTAAGTACCTGATATTGCTATAGTTACCAAAAATATGTTACTACGTAAGTTGGACGATGGTACGCTTAACTAAATTCATGCCAAAGAAGTTTTTAAACATTAAACGATTTATATTCATTTTTAAGAGTCTTTTCAGAATTTTAATTGTCCTCCCTCTGTAGAACAACATTGAGTCCCCGTCTCGCAATAGCAGCGAATCATCAACTCATTTTTAGCCTTTTATTTTCATTTATTTATTTATTAATTCATTTATTTATCTTTTTATTTTATTTTTTTTTTTGTTTCCAGTTGAACATGAAAAGATAATATTGCGAAACGTCCCGTTTCTCTTCTTCGTCATGTTTTACAGCCTCCCCATCGTAGCTTCCTGCATCACGTTTAGCTGTGTATGTTTACATGTTCAACACTCACAACCCGCGCGCGTCGCCGCGGCTCGACTTCCCGCCCTTTTAAGTTGATTTTCCGGCTGAACGATCAAAGATACGACCAAACGGACCAAATTTTTGCCTTACAGCCGTTAATTCGTCAATTTCACCTAGGATTGACTATCCACTCTACCAGAAATGAACATTTTCGACTAACGCCCTTTAGGGCGCTTGAGAGAGTCCTAAAAATTTTTTTAAAATTTTTTTCAAAAAACATTCCTTATTTGTACACCCCATAGCACGTTTTGAGACCTGGGGAGCTTAACTTTTCTCAAATTTCAAAAATAAGGGACACCCTACCTGACGCCCGACCTGACATTGAATCCCAATTGCAATTATTATACAGCGCGGCGTCGCGACGCAGAATATCGTTTTCGGTACGTGTTACCGTTTAAATAGAAATCATCCTGTGAGACAGTCGATTCGTTACCTATCGATCGGAAACAAATACAGGGTGTCCTAAAAGTCCTGCATCGGAAACTTTCAGGTGCAGTCTGAAGCTTTTACGCAATGCTTGCTGGGTAAGATTGATATATGGATGTATTTATGCTATAACGGACTATGTCTCACGCAAACCCTATGCACATTGTTCCATTCAGCATAAATACGTTCATATATTATCATACATCGACGGTGAAACTCCCAAATCACGTACCTCGTTTGCGTTGTTTAAAAATCCCCGCTCCTAATTAATTTTTTTCAAGGTAAAAAAAAATTACAAGTAAGATTTACGTATTTTTTTATAAACTTTCTGCGAGCAAAAACGAGGGGGAAAAAGTGGTGAACAGAATTGTATAAAAGGAAAAGTTGCAGCCCATAAAAATTGAAGGTATAGTTTTTTGATTTTTACGTAAATTTTACGATTTCTTTTAATTAAAATAATACTATATTTTCTTTTTTTTTTTTAAAAAAAAGAATTCCCCAGAAGGGTTTTCTAAAACGAGTATTTTAAGAGTTTTTTTACTTAAAATTTACAAGTTTTTTTAAAATTTTTTAACAACTTTTTGTAGAATTTTTTAAAGAACCATTGCAACTAGGGGATAAGTATGTCTAATACACACTCTCAAGAACATCGTGTCAAAATTTTCGGAGTTAAAAAAGTTAAAAGCCTTCATAATGAACAAGGTCAGAAGCTGGCAACAGAGTTTCCGCGTTTCCGCTCCATCTTTGCTGCGTTTTGCTCGAAATTGCGGATTTTTGACCTTTAACTCTAAAATGATCTTGGGAGGTGAATTTTTGGATTTTGTGGGTCTTTTTCCGGCATAAATGGTGCGGGTGGGAACCCGAGAACTCTTTATTCTAATATGCATCATATATATGAGCTCCAAGACCTCCTAAATTTGCATACCTGGTAACGTTTAGTTCCAGCGTTCTACCGGGCCGATTCTCATGATTTTTGCGGTTATCGACAAGCAATTGTCTCTAAATGAGCCCGTTCTATTCAGATTTTGAAAATATGACCCAGGTTTTTTTACATTACGCGGTAAAGTTGCGAATTCTCCCATTTAAACAATGTAAATTTTTATTTTTTGTCATAGTTCGTTTGAGCGTTCTACTGGGCCGATTTCCATAATTTTTGCGGTTATCGACAGGCGATAGTCCCTAAATGAGCCCGCTGTAATTAAATTTTGGAAATTTGACCCAGATTTTTTATAATTGAATATACCTGGGAGCTTGGAAAGGACGCAAAATTTGAAACTCCCGCCATTTTTCGTTGGCGGGAATCTCAATTTTGCGGAAAATTAAACTAAGCGGGAAATTGTGAATGTTGGTCTGTTAGTAGGGTCTAGGGTATAAGGTAAACGAATCAAAATTGTCCTCCTTTACCACAGACTATCCAAAAGTAACGAAACGTTCCGTTCCATTCATTCCGTTTCGTTTCAGTCTTGGCCTGAAGTTGAAAATAAATGGCGGCTTTCTAATTTGATTCTTATTGGTCCAATCTTCCCCTGCCAGAGGAAGATTGGACAAATGAGAGTCGGGTATGAAAATGCTTTAATTTTTTTTCGTCGTTCTTTTGTCGAAGCGGGCCTAAGAGAGGGCGAGGCGCCCTTTGGGGGTTGGGCCGCGTAGCGGCCAGGGACCATAGCCTCCTAGTTGTCCTATATCGGTCTAAAGAATTGATCCCTTAAGTATCCCCCATGAGATTTGGGACACCCTGTATACCCGGGAGATCTCGCACTATCCAAAGCCCTAGTTACACGCTTGAATTGGCTTCCAAGAGAACGATCGGACTCTCAGTCAACAACCTCGAACATGGTGAAGAAAATCGCCGTGAAGAAAGTTATACATATTTTTCCTCACAATTTTCAGAAACTTCAGATTAATTTACGAACAAAACTCTCTGAAAAATCGAAAGAAAAATATTTGCAAATTTTTTCGAAAATTCGTGCGATTAGCCAAAAAAAATTTGGCAACGTCTGAAGGCCCATACGGCGTTCTTCCTTACCACGGCAGTATGTGAGTATACCTCGACAGAGTATAGACAGAGCATGTTTTAATGTGCGAGCCACTCTTGGTTGATTGGGTTATCAGTTTTTTCAGCATTTACTGGGGTTTATGTGGATCAATATATATAAGCGAGAGGAATTCATATTATTCAAAAAACGGCATTTGATTCAACATTTGAAAAGATTCTATATGAGCGGTCAAAAACCAATTATTAACGCCGGATCTCAAGTAGCATTTTTCAACGGAAAAATTGGGATAAATTGAAATTTTATCGGCGATAAAATCGCTGGGGGGATCATCAACATCTGAGCGATTATCCTCGATCTTATCGGGATAAAATTGCAATTTTATCGCTATCAGCAATTTATCGCGATATTTTCGAAATAAAAATCGCGATTAATGGCGATTGAATCTCGATTTTATCGACGAAAATTGATCTCGATTTTATCGGACCAAGAATTGCGAGATGTGTAGCGATTTAATCGCCATATATCGCAATTTTTAATGCGATAATATCTCGATATATTATATGCCACCGATATAATCGCGATAACCAACCGATAAAAACCCTATTTATAGCAATCATTGCTACTTGGGATGTAAACCTAGGTAGTGTTGGTCATTTTTACTTTAAGAATCACACTCCTTTCGGGTTTAAAACTTTCCCTTAATTAATGAAGACTAATCGAACCGTTCGCTTTTTTCCTCAAAGAATCTCAAAATTTTTCAGAAATGTATAGTTGAGGTCATTGGCAATCACTCAGATGAGTTGCTATGGTCGTGATCTTTAAGCCATGGTCAAGTTTCCGTGCGACACCCAACGCACAGGGGATCGAGTCAATTAGGGGGGACGGAATGAAATTTTTGATTAAAACTGCGTATTTTCATGTTTATTTCGTCATATTTTAAAGTTTAATGGGTGCTACTGGAAGAAAATTTCTCGGGGAGACCGATGGAACCACTTTTAAAAGCTCAAAATTTTGTAGAAACGGAGTTACAAGCGTTTAAAGTTTCCAAATTTTGTCCGATCTCTCCTATTGACTCGATCCGCTGTGCGACGTAGGCTTGGAGACTTAAACGCGCGGGTAGGAAAAAATAACCCGCGAATCCTTTTGGCACGCTTTCAACAACGATGAGTTAAATCATCCTCACAGTCACAGTCGACTCAGATTGTAGGAGCTTAACAAAAACCTAAATTTATGTCACTTAAATCTGTTATACTCTCCAATTTTTAACCCATTCGTTTATATGTTGTTGCTTCTCTCCGTTGGAAAACTTGATCCTTGATTTGTTGTGAATTTGTTTTCTTCACCTTATTTGGCACATCCTCCTTCTTCGAACATTTTAAGGAATAAGTACAGACTTAAATACTATGAAAATGAATAAAAATTGCGAGATACGAATATGCTAAAACGCGATTTTAGATCGAAACTCTTGGTAGGTACTCGCGCTTTCCTCCGGAAACGAGTGATGGACAACCCAGTGCTTTATTTTATTTTATTTTATTTTTTTTACTATTGAAAGTTTTCAAGAAATTTTGACGTCCATGGTGAGCGGAAGCTTATTTGAACATATTTAAGGATAATAAGGGGTGAAATAAATCTATTGTATTCCTCTGGGACTTACACTTCAAGTACATTAACTTACGGAAAAATTTCGTAAGAAACACGATACGATTTTCTCCGAAACGAACTTCTAGGCCCATAAAAGCTCTTAAAGTTGAAATCATAATGGAGCAGATAGCTCATACCATATGCTGAGAGTCCACCTCTATATCTAGTCAAACTCTCTATGCACGGTTAGGAAGAAACTACATTAGCAGCGTTAGGAGTCCCCGAACAAAAGTGGCAATCTTGCTACTGTCTTTGCTCCCCATCTGTACAGAGAGTTTGACTAGATGAGAGTGGATAGGGTAAGCGAATTCCTCCGCGGCCTCATTTTTAGGAGCTTTTTTAAACTTGGAAGCTCGCCTCAGAGAAAACCAATGGCACCATCGTGTTCCTCGCAAAATTTCACATCAGCTGTTGTATCGGTACCTATACTTAAATGGAACTGTGGAAGGGAACCTGGCCCCTCCCAAGAAATGAGAGGAACTTTTGCCAAAAGTACGTGACACATCTTTAATTAAAATTGTAATTGGGTCAATTTTTCGGTCCGATTAGTTAAAAATTGCTCCGGTATGAATCGACTAAATTTTTCAACATTGTCCAAAGGAGAGACCCACCGGACCCCCATTGAAGGCAGGGAATTCCCACAAATCCTGGAACTAGGGGGATCTCTACGGACCACCTTTGTTAGAGTGTCACTTGGTGTCCCCCCCCCCCCACCGATTAGAAGCCGTTCTGGCCTCCACAACAAAATCCTTATCTCTCTTGTGCTTGGGTCGCAAATTCTTGAGGCACATGCAAGAACCCTATTTTCTAACCCCCGTCAGTGAGCTTTAATGAGTCATAACATACCAAACACATGGTCTCCACATGAAGACTTTCCACCCCTACCCGCCCTCTTTTAGTCAGTACATTCCTTCTTCCTTGAAAACTGCGGTATTACCTGAGGTGTTAACAACTAAAAAAAGCGACTTCGTGTTAGATGAGATATCCGATTTTTCCCCTGAAACGAAGGAATTTCACACTTTAACAGTGGTTTAAAGTTTGAAGGCTTTGAAATCCGTGTGGGAATGCACCGATGGGCACCAAATAAGATCGCAGAGAAACAATCGAGATGGCAACAGGTGTTTGAGCAAGGTCAGAGATTGAGTAATCCATAACAATGATGACCATTATGAATTAATATGTGCGTAGGCACCAGGCGAGGGAGACAGAACGACGAAAAGGCCTTTCCGAGTGAGGAATTCGACAAGGATGGAATCTTGAATGCTATCCATCGAATTGATATCTTGTTGAGCGATCGAGTAAATCGAGAAGTTGACAAAACCACTTACCGTTATTAGATCAGCGACGCAATCGCGTTCGAATGAAAGATCCGGAGAGTCGTTCCGCTTTGAGAGGATATTGCCTCGTTTGAATTCGGATACATTCGTCTGGATCCGAAATCGTCGAACACTCGTAGAGGGAACCACTGGAGATGAAAACACACAACTATGGCAGATAGGCACTGAGTCAGTCGTGTGACATAATGTCACTGAGAATTCACGTGAATCCAGGGAATTGGGAGCATACGGCATGGAGGATCGTCGCGATGGAGCCGTGCACCTCAGCTGAAAGAACTGTTATCATTTTGCGCGAGAGATGTGCCGCATCCTAAGGGTCAAACACCCACCCGGACTGAATGGCGAAAAAAACACGGAATGCACAAGGTGTATGCATCAGTGAAGACGCAACGAGATGGAGCAGATGAACTGGACTGCTATGGCTATGAGCTAAGAGCGCGCTACCTGGTTTGATGTTACGTCCAGCTGACGTACTCAGGTGGGCGGCCGAGGGGGGACAGCGATGGTTTCAGCCTCCCTTCTCTCCCCTCCCCCCGGTACCCCGTCGTGGCCCCCACCGTGCGCTGCCTCTCCTATCATGATCCCTTCTACAAAAGCTATGGAATGGACCGCAAACGCTATTATTTCGGTCCGTGCAACAGCGCACCGCGAGTACCGCGACTGCGAAGTCTTGTATAGATGAAGCCACGCTTCCACAAGCAGCGCGCGACGGAGCCGGCGCGGCGAGGCGGCGCGGCGAGGCGGCGCGGCGCGGTGTGGCGGCGTGACATAATGCAACAAAGTTCCAATTGCTTGATTCATCGATGCGTCAACTTTTTGAAATGATCGGAGATTCAGTAATCGATTAACAATCGAGTTTAATCCAAATTGATCGATTATTTGACCGATTGATGTGCAAATTTTCAGAATAACGACATCTTTACTCTGGGAGAGCCACCGAGGTTTCCAGGTGTAAATCGCAGCATTTGTGCTGAGTAAGAGAATCGAAAAATCGTGCGTGCTGAACATTTTGAGGATGATTCAGTTAAGGGCACAGTGATTTCCTTATTTTCTTCTGAAACCGTGTTTCACCGTAAGATACTAGCACCTTAAGGCTTTTGAATTGGCATTTTTAGAAGTTTAGTGTTTTTTTTTTTTTTTTTTTTTTTTTTTTTTTTTTTTTTTTAAGTAAAAAAGTACCTCGGCACTGTCAAGGATATTGAGGTTTTAATATCTGGTTACTCGATATTATGCAATCGATTAATACAATCGATTTAATAGGAATTCTAACAACCGATTCAACATTTCATAGAAATTCTGATAATCGATGTATCGATTAATTATTTCATACTCGAAAAACTCTAGTATGCAAGATTTAAATATTTTTCGTTGCGAAAAAAGTTACTTGTTCAATCTTATTATACCTACGTGGCAACAAATAGATTTGAAATCATTGCATTCGATGGTGCGGCTAACTTCGCGTCGCTCGCTGCTTGTATGACCGCAGCTGCAATGCGCATGACCGACTCACATCGGTCCGCACTTCCGGAGATCAGCCGCTATAAATGTACATGTTCTCGGTGTCAGGTGTAGAATATCAATGGTCCTACTACAGTTCTATGGGACGTATTTAAATCAGCAGGACCTATGTCCGCTCTGATTTGAGCCCTGAGACCCATTAGAATACATGCATGACAGGACTCATCTCACAATGGATAGAGGTCATTTTGATTTAAATGCGTCCACTAGAGACCAGGCAGAGTAGCATCACACTTCCCCATGGCGGGCCTGCGGGCCTTCCTTATCGAGATTTCACATCGAGCGCGTTGGATGTATCAACAGTTTTCCAAAGTAATTATAAAATTAGCGCATTAAATTTATATTGGAGTCTATCAATTTAAACTCGCCGCTAGCAAGAAAATAAGAATGAACAATGAACATGGGTCCAATTTTCGGGCCATTGACGACAGTAAATACAAAATCAGCCCCCAAGTTTGCTGAACCCAAGTGTCCTTCTGCCGTGCTAATGAGGAACGCCGTATGAACCTTCAGGCGTTGCCAAATTTCCTTTGATAATACACGAATTTCCTGGTAAACTTATAAATATGTTCCCTCCAATTTTTTAGAGAATTTACTTCGCAATTTCACCTAAAGTTCCCAAAGATTTCAAGGAAAAATATTCACAACTCTCCTCAAAAATGAACATTTTATCGGAGGAAAGGCAACTCTCAAATGTTCATACGGTGTTTTTCCTTAGCACGGCAGACTTTTGGATATCTCGATGTTGGTAGAATCCGTGGAGTATTTTCAACTCGTTTGGTTCACACAAATCAATGATGCGCGCACCGTTGTCATTCACCGCCTCTTCACCAAAAGGTCCAACGACTTTATAGAACCATTCCTTCGTCCGATTCTACCATCCGAATCTCCCATAAAAGGATACTGACCTCCCTTGTCCTTCCATAACCCTCAGACCCTCGTCGTTGAGTCGCTCAAATAACTGATTCTTCAGATTGACGGGAGCATCATTATTCACAACATGTACTCCTAACAGGGCCTCTTTATGACCATGCACAGTAAGATGCATTCTGATGATCCGCTGGTCTACTGCTTCCCAAAAAGTTATAAACAGACGCAAACTTTTCCGAATAAGTTTGGCGACTCCTTGCTGTGTGCCTTGATCTTTACTGACACCACTATAGAACAGATCATAGCAATTCATAGCATCCTAAGTTTTCTTATCCTCTGCCTTTCTTTTTAATTTCTGTCAACACGGCCACTTCTACATTATACTTTTTTACCTTCCGATACAACCTCTAGAGGTTGTATCGGAAGGTAAAATACTGGCAACTGCCAGTATATTAGAAATACCCTGTACATTCCATGCCCCAAAAACCATAGCCCGGTGTCGTAGTTTTTATCGTAAAATCCGTATTTTTCCATGTTCACCTAGGCTGTTTACGTTTAGGCTTTTTAACAGTAAGTTTTTTCCGGGTATCGGGGAGTTAGCCTGATGCACCAACCCGCAACCTGGAGGACCAGCCTTTGATTTTGGAGTACCGTCTCCTGGACAGGCTGATTTCACCACAGCTATGAGCTCTGTCTGCACCGCTGATGGGTGATTCCAGAGACAATTATTTGCCCTTACATCTCCCGGTTATCCCTGACTTTTTAAAATTTCCTGACATTTTCCGGTTTTCCCGGTATTCCCTACCTGTTGGGACCATGACCATTTATTGAAGCTGCTAGAGGCCTGGATACGCGCTCAAATGTCCATCAATTTCCGATCAAATGGTGACTGGTGCGCACCATCTACCATCAAATTTTTGCGGCCTGCAAAAATTTGACCGCCATTTTTGTCATCATTTTGATCGGAAGTTGACGGAAATTTGAGCGAGTATCCAGGACTTAGCGGATTTCACTAGGCCTCAAAAAATCGAGAAGCAACCTGATGAATGTTTACCACGGCCGGATTTACCTACTTGCCGCCCAGGGGCCGCCTGTATTTTGCCGCCCCCTTCTCATTCGTTTTGAAACATTAATATAAACCATCAAGTGAACGTGCTAGAGGGGGAGGGATGCATAAGACGTGTTTACTCGTGTTGGGCACATTTTTTGCCAAAGCCCTGTCAACACTACCAAAAGTTAACGGAACTTTGCGCGAAAGTTAAGTTCCGTAAACCCATCTCTGTGTGGACAAGGCCTTTCATTTTAGAGAAATGAACAAAAACATTATGAAAGAATAAACATGAATGCGGTTTAATAATTTTCATTTCTGCCATCGCACCGACCGCACTGTATTTGGCGCAATGCGTGAAGTATCCCTACAGTCTTGTAGGCGCTATGCATTTCACGCCGACCGCTGCTAACCGCACTGTTTTTGACGCAATGCGTGAAGTATTCATGGAGTCTTGTAGGCGCTAATATGTGTTTCATGCTGACCGGCGCGTGCCGAGGGCTCCTCCTTTTTATCTGAAGTCTTCGTCGTCGTTGCCCTTTGCACCGCGCCGCTCCAGACCAAATTTCGTAATTGGTTTCTCTCTCAACTAAACTAATGAAAGATGCTGTCTCTTGTTTCACTGAAAGACGAACAAATTAGAAATTACTATACTTTTACTCTCAGGAAATGAGAGATTTTGTCGCCTTTTCTTGTTCGTAATTTTTTTCTGAATCCAATTTTTTTTTTTGATACCTACATTTGAAAAAATTGCAAAATTTGCCGCCATGGGCCGCGGCCCATATGGCCACCCCCTAAATCCGGCCCTGATGTTTACAACTTCGACAGGAGCAGAGCCCCGAGCTAGTAGTGAATGACTGCACAAAGAAACAGAGAGAAAACAGGAATGCAGCGCCTATCCGTAAACGAAGCTTTTCTTATTTTTTTTAAAAAAAAAACCAAAAAAACTAAAGTGATTTCAAGAGCCTGGATCTGATCGAATTTGGCAAATCCGCAGACACATCTCTGCAATTGAAAACATTGATTCATAAGAATTAGCCTGATAGATTTCCAGATCTCACTGATACTTACAAGAACTAGAATTATTCTCTTAAATATATAGATGATAAAAAAAGGCTAATTTTTGGGGTGATTTTACAAAGTTTCTCAGGGCATACGCGACGGTGGCAGCTTGAAAAGTACGTCATCTTTGGTGTCGATTCTGGAGAGTTTACAACGCTGTTTTTCTTCCATTTAAATGTAGGTAAAACGATCAATTCTCAGTGGGGCAACGTATCTCGCCTAAACCAATATTTTAATAGATTTAATTGGAAGAAAAAACAGTATTGCCAACTTACAAAATCGTTACTGTTGATAGGATTCAAGTAAGATACGGTGTGACTTTCATGACAGTGATCGCGAATAGCAATGCGAGAGCGAGACTGCGTGGGTGCAACGTCAACTCCACTTGCCTGTATGCGGTGCGAGGATGTAGCTAAAGTGGTATCACTAGATTTTGCAGGCACTTTCTGGGATCCAGTCATTGCATTGCGCTATGTTCTGTGTTCACACCCGTGACCGTGGTTGCTCTTGCCTTCGATACGCTCTCTGCTCCCTCTTTCCGTCAAGGTTGAGATTGCTCCCTCCAGTTCAAGTCGATGATGAAAATGCAGAAGTGCGTATCTCGGAAAACACGATTTTTCAGGATAGTAAAAAAACTGTCTACATTTCTCCTCATTGTCAGTAGAAGGGTAATAATTCTTGAGGATAGCAAGAATAAGATGCTTTTTCAGACTTCATCAATATTTTGAATAATTTCTCGCGCTGTTAGAAAATACGGCCGAAATACCGAGATTCGCGTTTTCGGCACTAAGAATTGACACTTTATCACGAGATACGCATTTCTGCAATTAGTGTTTTAAACCTATTGTCAGGGGCGGACTGGCCCTAAATTAAGTATGGGGCGGGCCCCTAGGGGGGTCTGGGGGGCCCCCCCCAGTAGAAGGGGGGTCCGGGGGCCCTCCCCCGGAAAATTTTGAAAATTAGGCCCTTTTAGAATGAATTTTTCGCTATTTTAGACCCTATTCTTTAATATTATTTTTGAAACATTATCCAAAAAGAGACCAGAAATGCAAAACTTAGTATATTTTCTTAAACTGGATGAAAAAATGAGAATCCGTTGTATACTTGGAATTCAACTTTTATTTTCCTCTTCCAACGAAAAATTGTGCCAAAGCTAAATTAGTATACAGAAGATACATAGAATCAAGTAGAATAGTAATAGTGACAGTCTAAAAAGAACACATTCTGAAAAACACAGTTCGGATTTTTTTGTTCGTTTGTTTTTTTTAAATGTACTTTTTAGCCGCCAAAATTGACAACTGTCTTAATTTTTTTTTGAACGTTTTATTGGATCCTTTCTTCGCTCTGCTCATAGAAAAATCAGTGCCGTTTACTAGTTAAATGACGCGTAATGAATGAATAAATCGATCATGCGTTACGGAGGGGGGATGGGGGTAAAAAAATCGGAAAAACTGCTTTACGTATATTATGGACAGCCCCCATTATGGATTTCGCTAAAGGGGGGAAAAATCGCCGAAGGCCCCTACGAAATCCCTTGAGGAAGGTAGGAAAGGTTCCCTACTAGGGGCCTCCAAAGTTCAAAATTGCATAGAAATGCGCCCTCGAGGCCTCTCTGAATCAGTACCAAAGGGCCCCCGGCAAAAAGGACCCTTTTGTCGAATCGGCGATAAAGAGCCCGGTGCCTTGAAGGTCCTTAGAGGCGGTATAAAACCGCATCAAGGCCTCTTCAAATCGGCAATAAATGGTCCCTTGGAAACGGCAAAAAAGGACTCCTTCGAATCAGATAAAGGGGCTCTTTTAAGGTCCTTAGAAGCGGCAAAAAAAGGCTCCATCGAGTCTTCTTCGAATCGGCAATAAATGAGTCCTTCAGGGCTCTTCCGAAATGACAAAAAAGGACCCCTTTGGACTTATTCGAATCAGAAAAAAGGGCTCTCAAAATGCAACGCCCTTAGATACGGCATAAAAAAGCTCCTTCAGGGCGCTCTCCGAATCAGCAATAAAGTGTCCTGTCCTCTCAGGAGTCTCGGGGCCCTTTCTCGAGGACGAACCGAAAAAGCCCTCGGGCGCTTCTTCGAAACGGCGAAATACGGCCCTTCAAATCGGCCAAAAGGGGCCCCTCGGGGCCCCTTTTGGCCGATGAAAGTGGGGCGATCGCCCCATCGCCACCCCGGCCAGTCCGTCCCTGCCTATTGTTGGCGAATTTTGATAATTTAAAAACTGAAAAAAGGGTTTCATGCTTACAATTCTTTATCAGAAGCTTTAGTTTGACCTCATACGGCCGGATCAAGCATTGTATGATTGGAAACTGACATTAGATTACGAGATACGCATTTCTGCAATTAGCGTTTTGAAGCTACTCTTGATCATTGAGATCAAAAATAGAATTTACTCAACCTTAAAACTTATTTAGAAGCTTTAGTCGGTCCAATACATTAAATGAAGTATTGTTTGACCGGATTGACTCTGATGAAACTGACCGTTGTGATGAACCGTCAGTTTAATCAGTTCATGATTGCATTGGCCCAGAGAGTAAAAATGGACATGAACGCCGCGCGCTGCTAGTAGGTAGTAGATACCTATGAAGAAATGATACTGGAGGGCCCTCGAGTGATAATCCGCCTTCAATCACGAGCGTATGCAACATTAATGACAAGTAACAGTACCTAATCCCCCCCTTCCCTCGTCTATCGGCCTATCACCAGCATTCACTGATATTATGCATACTGGACTACCTGATTATCCACATTTATCCACATCAACTTTTCCTTTAGGTAGATAAATGAAAACCATTGATAACAAACACAGAACAGCTGATCAGCTTATGTGCGGTGTTGGCGGGAAACGCTGCTGAGGAGCGCGCGTTGTGATTGGTTGTGCGTAAGGCGCGCCGAAAAATGAACAGGCCTGAACGAGATACGCATTCCTGCACTTAAGCTCGAGATACGCGAAAAAAGTTCTACGGTTTTAGGTGACTTCCCGATTTTTTTCGATTATAATCTCTTGCTGGCTGATAGACGACATCTTCAACTACACGTTTATGCAGCTAACTCAACATTGTCAAAAATCGAGATACGCACTTCTGCACTTTCACCATCGAAGTGCCCTCTAACTCTCTGACATGTCGTTCGCTTGGATCTATTTATTAATGAATGAGACTGTCTCAATCCTGACGTTTTAAACCCAGGAAGGAGGGTTTTTTGGTCCAACTTCTATTATTAAAAAAATGTTTACCGATCTGGAACAGGGATAAGGAATACCTCGAATAAGTCGTAAAATCGGGTGGTAATTACAGCAAGGAACCGTCCGCTAATGCTTAAATATTTTCGAAAACAGTTGAGGCGGATAAAATTCAAAGTAAGAGAGCAAGGAATGACTCCACACAATTTCCGACATTCGATCGGATTTCATGTGTGAAATGGAAAAAAACGAATTGCAGAGGATCAACATTTTAAAAATTTGCCGGGAAGTCTACCTATACACGGAGAAAAAAACCTCGTGCGCGGGACCCGAAGTTTAGGTCATATGGATCTCTGAAGTTTTCGGATTGAGCATCTGAATACTTAAGGTCTAGCTGTCGAGGTTCGGATCACACATCTGAAACTCCAGTTTTTACATCTGAAGTACTTCAAATGTGAGAACCGAAGTTTTTCGATTGTGAGAACCGAAGTTGTTTGGATGTGAAAACCGAAGTACTTCAGATGTAAGAACTGGAGTTTCAGATGTGTGATCCGAACCTCGACAGCTAGACCTTAAGTATTCAGATGCTCAATCCGAAAACTTCAGAGATCCATATGACCTAAACTTCGGGTACCAAGCACGAAGTTTTTTTCTCCGTATATGAAGGAGAGAAAGTGTGTGCCCCCCCCCCCCCCCCTTATGGCAAGCGCTATGCTACAGCTTGCCCTGTCACTGAACCCACCGTGCGTCGTGCGTCACTGAATTGGACGTATTTCTGCCAAACGGAACTACGTGCATTATGACGTGAGCCCTGTTACGCATATTTTCTTATAGATCTCAGGGCTCATGTCTTAATGCACATAGTTCCGTTTGATAGAAATATGTCCATTTGAAGGATCCATATCTTCCCAAGTCATAGAGAGAACCATTGCCTCTGATCGGTCTGTTGGTTACGATTTCCCTTTGTTTTACTTATTGCAGTCTGCCATAATGCGATGCATTCCCACCTCAACGAAAAATTTGGAAAAACTGTAAGTGAAAATGTGTTGCGTGCGTAATTTACGAATGGCATGACCCCCTCCCCCCTCCCTCAGCGCGTTATAAGTTACAGGGGCGGCAAAATCTTGACGGCTTAGAGGCGAAAGTTTTTGACCATGCTCCGGAGCTAGAATAGTTGTGCGCTTGCCTCACGCATTCAACGTTGTCAGAATGCCTGCATCAGCATGGTACTCACAGTCATAAACATCAGTAATTTGAGACAAGTGAAAAGCTAGGAGCTTCCTTCATTTCCGCGTGATACCACATTACATACCTACTTCGGCTGATAATGAGACTCACTGAATGAGTCTGGAGTTCAAATAGTAGCGCGCTTGATTTCCGTTTTTGGTGATCCGATGGACGCCATATTTTCTGTTAAAATGACATGCGATACATCGCATCGATTGGTTCCATTTCCTCAGCTACTCGTCATTTTTCTCGAAATTTGAGATAGCAATTCTATCGTCAAGAGACTGAAGAATTCACTTACCAATTTTGGCGAACAAATTCAACGTAATGTAGGCGTGGTTTTTGCAGAGAGATAATATCGCATGCGAGTGCAGTTTCGATTACGGTATCAAATGCTATATATTTTCTCTAAAAAAACCACGCATTTATTGCGTTGAATTTGTTTATAAAAATTGGTGAGTGAATTCTTCAGTCTCCTGACAACAGAAATGCGATCTCAAAATTCGAGAAAAATGACAAGTAGCTGAAAAAATGGAACTAATCGATGCGATGTATCGCATGTCGTTCTGACACAAAATGGAGCTTCGAATTCTAGACAAGTGAGGAGCCAAGATTTTCCTTCATTTCCGCGTGATACCACATTTCATACCCACTCCGGCTAACAATATGAGTCCGGTGAGTTCGAATAGTTGCGCGCTTGATTTCCGCTATTAACGATGCGAGCATAATGCCTACTAAAGGTCAGCGATTTGAGATAAATGTCAAGCTGAGATTTTCCTTCATTTTAGCGTGATACCACATCACATACCTAAATCGGAGCAAGGCCGGGTTAATCCATAGGCCGCGGCCGCTGCCTACAGCAGAAAATATTGGGAGCAGTGAAAAATTTGCAAAGAGATGAACGAGGGTAAGGCGCCTGAATTCAGATTGCCATTTGGGTTGGCGATTTTATTCAAAACAATCAGCTGCAAGATGATGACTAATATAGACCGCAAAATAGATGATGAAAAGTCCGAAAATCCGCGTTAAAAAATGTGTTGGGTACATAATATACAAACGGCATGCCCCCCTCCCCCCTCCCGCGGTGAAAATTCGTGGGGGAGACAAATTCTCAGCCCAGGGCGCCAATTTCGTAAATATGGCCATGGTCGAATGTCGAGGATGAGGTCAGTATTACTGCCGTGCTATGTAAAAACGCCGTATGAACCTTCAGGCGTGGCCAAATTTCCTTTGATAAAACACGAATTTCCTGGTGAAAAAATGAATATTTTCCTTACGATTTTTCAGATAATTTTGTTCGCAATTTCACTTAAAGTTCCTGAAAATTTCAAGGAAAAGTATTCATGACCTACTTTAAAAATAAATATTTTATCAAATAAAATTTGGCAACTCTCGAATGTTCATACGGCGTTCTTCCTTAGCATCGGCAGATTAGGCCTTAGAGGAGATCGGAAATGACTAAATCATGATGTCGTCACCTTCCGGCCCAAGTATCAAAAGCGCCATGCGACGTTTAAAAATTTCCGCCGTCATATTTAATTTTTTTTACAGAAAAAGCGTTCAACGACGCTGTCCGAAAATTTCACTGAATTTTTATTTGTGCTGCCGACAAAACTCAGTGAAATTTTCAAACAGATTCAAGCAACATTTTCTCTGTTAAACGTCTCGTGACGCTTGTGATACCTCGGCCGGAAAAAGACGAATTGTGGACCGCAAAACGTGGAGCTCCAATGAGCAAAAGATCATAGAGTCGAAGAAATTCAGGGTGGGCCCAAAAACGGCCCTTATTCATACCCCATATTCTCTGCAATGGAATGCATGGAAACATTAGATCCTCAATTTTGAAATGGGGGGGGGGGGGGATCATGAAGCAATTTCCGAAGTTTCTCGAGGAATTCTAGGATAATTGTTACGGAATGCCCCTGAAAAATTGTTTGAAGTTCAAGGAGAACGAAATTTTACTTTTCAACAAATTTCACATGAAGATCAGGGACGGATTAGACTTCTAATGGTTTCGATTAGTACCATAAAAGAGATTAAAACTAAAGGAGTCCCCCAAAGGAGCTAAATGAGAAAATGACTTGCTATTAAAATTAAACCTGTGATTTAAATTAAATTATCCTGTGAAGTTTCATTTTGAATCTCTGTTCCTATCCCGTGTTTGTTTGTCGTACGTATAAAATCGGCAACGTTTCGCCAGTAGGTATAGCAGCGGTCGACTGCTAAGAGCCCGTCAATTTCTGCGCTACTTACTTCTTCTAGTTCTTCTATTGATGATCATTTTCCCCTTCAAAATTTCAAAAGACATCGTCTCTGGAATCTTGAAGGACTCCAAAAAAATTGTAAAAAATACGATAGTGAAATGCAGGCCCGCCACATCCCATCTCGGGCCCTGGTACCAGTTTTAAGGTCCGGGCCCCAATCACGGAGGGGGGGGGGGGTCCGAAGGGCATCCCCGAGAAATTTTAGAATTTATACGACTAATCGGACGCATTTTGAAGCTTCCGTAAAGAATTTTTCCATCAATTTCTGCGGAATAATTATGTTTTTTTATTTTTTTTTGGGGGGGGGGGGGGCACATGATACTATTTTCAGTTCTAAGAGGGCCAGGCCCCCCTGGACTCCCACTTCGTTTGTCTATGGCAAGGGAGTTGAGCCATGAGCAATTGAAGTCGAGGATGCCCAGACTGGAGACTCTTAGCATCTGACGACGGAAGAAAATGAAACGCAGTTACTAAAAATATCCCTCTGTACTGAAAATCTTGAAAATAGATAGAAATTTTCCAAGAAGTATACTTCTTTGAATATTTAAGAAGAATTCTACAGTGCCCCAGCGTGTTTCTGAAAATCTATTCACCTTTTGCGAAATTTTTAGGGTAAATTTTTCAGTTTTTCTTACGAAACAAGGGTTGCATGTGAATTCGTAGTGGTTTTTCACGGGTAACACGGGCCCCCTCCGGGGCCCGGGCCCCGGTACGAGGGACCCAGTACCCCCCCCCCCCCCCTTGTGGCGGGCCTGGTGAAATGCATCTCTGCAGCTGACGGATGTTACGCTGAATTGACGCAAAGTAAAGCATGAGTACCTAAGGGAGCGCTATAAGTATCCATTGAAATTCATTATGTGATGAAATTAACCAAAAAAATTTGCAGTTTTACTCAAATTCCATTTTCGATCTCTCTTTCGATTTGTGCTGTCAACTGCATGTGAGTGTGACGCTTGCCGAAAATGCGACGCGATAATTAAGACGTGACATTAACAGTAAGTAACGCCTCTTGACACAAAACAACTATACCGGCTTTCTAGATATCTGTGTTGCGTGCTGTGAATTTGAAGGCGCGCTGACAGTTCCCGCGTGTGCACGGCTCTCATGTTGAAAACATTCTTCATTTAGGCTCAGGTTGATTCGTTAGGGAAATGTTTGAACATTTCTCCAGGCCCTACACTCCTCTCTGAAAGTGGCGCGGTAAATTATAAACATCACCTGTGCAACATTTTAATCGAATTGGAGAACAAAAAGAGTTTGTCCAGCGTAGGCGCGGCCTCCTATGTTTGTGACAAATCCATACATCCGTTGTCAGAATCAGGAACGATGGATTCCTGATGATACTTTTTGCATGTAAGTGAAACACAGAAATTGGAAAGTAAGTGACATTTAGGAACGAAAAATTCGAGGGTCCCTCCACAAAATACGTAAGGCACTTGGGGGGGGGGGGGGGGGGTGGTTCAAACGCTGCCTTACGTGAGCCAAACGCTTGATATTGAATTTTATTTTTTTAGATTTTATTTCTCCCAAATTTAAAGACTGATCAGTCCAACTTTCGTTTCTTTAGACGTTGGATGTTTTTTTTGTTAAAATATAATTTTTTCTGAACTTTTTGAATTAAAAATTGGTTATTTTATCAATACAACTGTTATTTTTCAGGTTCTCCTACCAGCGATTAGTAATGTTTAAAACAATACCGATTTGTTTCAACACCATTCTTTCATTGAATTATGCATTAAAACGATAGGGGGGGGGGGGGGGGGAGTGGCTTGCTGTTTACCTCTTTGGTTTCTCTTCAATCAACTAACTGCATTCTGGTTGGGAATTTTGATGTCCTTATGAGAGCTCCCCAAGAATGCTCCGACACCATACCGAATTCTTCCGGCAGATTTAATGTAAATTATTTTAACAATTTGAAACCATTTTGAAACAAGCTATGCGAAGTACACAGAGACAAATAGAAGCACACGAAACCGCACGTTTGAAGCACGAAAGTACAAAGCATACCATGTCCAGAGTGACGTATACAAGATGGCCGTCAACGTCGGATTTCGAAGAATCGCCCCCCTATCCTATTTCGAATTGATGATGTTCGAGTAGTATTTGGGTGTTTGGTTGAAGTTGAAGTTTCGAACTGACTGGATCCAATTGATCCATTCTATTTTCATCGAACCGTATTTTGATGTTCTAATTTAGCAACAATTTTTTAAGAGTGGTAGTTGTACAAAGGCTTTAGTTTCTCTGGATCGTCACCATTCCCCGCTCATCGTAAGTTTCAGTTTTCTAAGCCCCGAATTTATCTAGCCTCTACTTATCAGTTAGATGCTGCCCCCTGTTTGATTCAACCGGGACAAATCAGCCTGGGTGACTGGGTCGTGCCTACTCGGTCATCATTCGCAGGAAGTCTTTCAATTATACCTTTTTCAGTCAAAGTTTGTACCAACAAGTTTTTTTCCGTTCTATTCTCCCAATAAATGTTTGATCACGAGCTTGACCTCAAATGTTCCCCAACTTACTTGATCGAAACCTCTTATCAGTGGAGCGAGCTGTTTAGCCCATTGTGCATCTTCCTGTGTCAAAAGGATATAGATCTAAATTGAAGGATAAAACTTCTAATCTTTAATTGCTCATCCTATTTTGATGATCATTCTGACAAGTAATACTGATATGATCACTATCAGGCCGTCATGCATTCTGACAACACCTACGTAGCTTGATCCTTTCAAGTCCAATCTTGTGTAGATAAAACTGGTGCTTTGAGGGTGTTGAAACTTTTTTCAGCACGAGTTTAAGCCCATGTAAACCATATGATGAAAACCACTCGAGAGAGATTACTATTTGCCTGAAGTCTATTGCCGATCTAAAGCCGCCCATGTGTGTACATGCTGAGCACGGACCATGTGCTGGTTTTAGCATTCCATTCACTAGGTGGACTAGATTAATGAGTCGCTTGACAAAATTTGACAAACTTAAACTTAATTTAGTCGCTGATCCTATTTTGGCCTCATCATTTGTTATAATAAAGTTGGGAGGAGATAGACATTATTAGGCGTAGGCAAATCACATCAACTCAACTGCAGGAAGATTTTACTTCTTATTCATCCTTCGTTTATCTGATCCACTTGTATTGCTTTTAAGTACAAGCATCTTTGATGATATATCTTAACATGTTTTAGAGCATACCTATATTGAACTTTGGTTTTGGGTAAATGAATTTTTGTCGGTTGACCTGCCATTATCTAAATGAGTCCTTTAAAGTTTTCATTGAATGGTGCTTTTTACGAAACAAAGCTGTGGAATGAGATTTGGCCTTTGTAATTTGTTGGAGAAAGGTCACCGGCCCCTGACACTAATGAAGTTGCCCGCGGGTCAATTATTGAAAGTTTATTGCAGCCCGATAAGACATCGAATTGTGATATATTGCATGGTCAAGGTAGGGCTATGTCTTGTCGTGTCGTACATAGTTTAAATAATCGGGCTGCTGAGTACCCCAGTTTCAGTTGCCTTAATACCTGCATAATATCAAAGAAAGTTTGCAAACGGACCGAATAAGTTTGAAACTTTTCGATGTCAGGCATCAAATTGTAATCCGAAACTTGCTGCTTGTATATCCCCCTTTAATATGTAACTGGTACTTACCAGTCACAATTTTTAGCAAAAGCTTCCATTTGTATCATTAATTTACAGGGGGTAGGAGTGTGCATGATCTGTTAGAATTCTTTTATCATGTTGTTTTGTCTATTATTATTTTTTTTTAATTTTGAGGTCCCTCCCTTTTTTTAGCGTACCTATCCACCATTGCAGTGGCTCCAAAATTTCTCATATTCTGCATTGTACAGATGTTTGTCCATCCGATTTTTTAGTATTTTGACTGTTCATCGGTAGCTGTGGCCAGTATTCCCCTACTCGAGTGTGTTGAACACAGTGCCACTAGACTTCGATGCCAACTTCGTTCTCAGAACTTCCAACACCAGAGATTCGTGGATTGTTCACCTTAAAAATACCCCAGTTGAAAGAAAGTGCTCGCCTAGCGAATGTGGATGAGTTGAAGGTTGTGCATGCCCCAAATTTGAAAATTCTTCAAACAGTCTCATCAGGAATTTGCTTCATATGCTGTGAAAATGTAGAGAAATGGAAGTGATTAACCGAAAATATTGCCAAAAATTTCACATGCTGTGACACAGGAAAAATTTGTGAATTGAGGAATATTTATTCACCTCTTTTACTCTTTTTAAACACTTCCAGCGGTTGCTTTTTGTGGGTCATATTATGAGTAAGGAAATCGGTGCTTTGTTGGAAACTCCCAAAAGGCAATTTAGTTTTGCTGTATGCTCACTCTGCCCAATTTTGATCAGCAGAGTCAATTTTCTGAAGCATTGAACCCTTAAAACTATCCTTTAATCTTAATTCTACAACCATAATCTAGAAATACTTGTCTGTAGTACTATATTGCACCATAGCTAGGTGGTGATGAGTTGGACTGCATTTTGCAATTTGGAACTATAAATTCTAGCCCGGTTTAAAAACAATGTATATGCCATTAGTTTCCCTATGCACATAAGCGTTTTTCCGGAAGAGCCAGAATTTATAGTTCCAAATTGCAAAATGCAGTCCAGTTCTGTTTATGCCGTCTGAGTAAATTAGCATAGGTCTAGTTCTTTAGCCTTTTTACTTATTTTTTCACACATAAAATTCTACTCTCTTCCTCTAATTATCTATATCTCCCTGCATCAATGTCATTTAAAGACGTAATGAGAACCTCTTAAATTTTCTAATTGCTTAAAAAAAAATATTTTTTTTTCCAGAATCATGCCTGCTGTCCGTGGAGATGGTATGCGTGGTTTAGCTGTGTTTATCTCAGATATTAGAAATTGTAAGTACCCATTCATTTTTATTCAATTTGTTGCTTTTTGTGGAGTGGCACCAGGAAGGACTGTATACACACCCAAGGTGATCTCATTATATCAAAACTCAGCTACTTGCGGCCATCCGGGTTTTTTTTTGCAAGGAGTTGTCCAGAACTTGGGGTGATGGTTTTTTTGCAGTCCACGTATTTACCACGGAAGGAGTGCAATTTCCGAAGAGGTTTCACAGATTTATTATCTCATCATTGAGTTAGGGGGGCATGTATGATTTTACCTCAAAATATTCATTTTTCACTCATTAGTTATAACCAAGTTTGTCTGTTTTCACTTTACAGGCAAAAGTAAAGAGGCTGAGATCAAGCGTATCAACAAAGAGCTAGCAAATATAAGGAGTAAATTTAAAGGTGACAAGACTTTGGATGGATACCAGAAGAAGAAATATGTCTGCAAACTCCTCTTCATCTTCCTCCTGGGCCATGATATTGACTTTGGTCAGATGGAGGCTGTCAACCTTCTCTCCTCGAATAAGTATTCAGAGAAGCAAATTGTAAGTCACAGTTTTAATTACAATCTGACATATGTCTCCCTCTCACTGACTCATTAGCTTTTATTTTAAACATGTCTGTAAAGTGGCCCCTTTTTTCACATGAGATGTGCTTATTACATAGAGGCTCTCTGCAGGGGTGCAGAAAGTTCCAAAACAAAGATCGTCTGCTGTGGCGCTTTGCAGCCGAATGTCAGATTTTATGGCAAAATGCACGTTTCATTGGTTAAAGGTGAAACTTACCGCTTTTCATTGTAGTATTAAGCCAATAAAACTGAAGCTTCGGCAATTGGAAATATTATTTCCTTTAATATTCCTGCAAACAATCTTTGAATAGTATTATTATTCTTAATCATACTACTATCATTGGTTCTGTAAAATTCCTTAAAGTGTACCCATGTAACAGTTTGTATTGTCAACAGAACAGGCCTAAATTTTAAAATGTGAACATTAATTAATGGAAATCACATCACATAAAGATGCCTCTGAAAAATTCTCTAATATTTTTAGCCATTCTTTTTCCTTACTGATTGTGATTTTTGTCATTCCAAAGAGACAAGAGGGCTTTTCAAGGCACCCCTAATAAATTTGGTCAATACATTTGGTTGAAATATGTTTCAAAAAAAACATGAGACATTGTGGTTCTATTAATATTTTATTTCTCTTTTTTTTCAGGGCTATCTCTTTATATCAGTTCTGGTGAACACTAACAGCGACTTGATCAAGCTTATTATCCAAAGTATTAAAAATGATTTGTCATCAAGGTATGTTCCAATGATGGTTAAAATTAAATGTACCTACTCTTTCAGTTTACAGTGATGAGATTTGTCTCGGAAGGCCAAGCGTGTCGAATCTTATCTAGAATATTCCTCTCTCTCATCCCTTTTCTGTACAATCTCTCCAACACTCTTAATATTTCCTTATCGCAACTAATAGGAACCCTGTTTTCAGACTAAGAGTGTATTTTTTAGATTCTTCCAGTCTTGTCCCTTTTAAGGTTTTTGATATTTTCTCACTGGTTAAAATAAGTTTCTTTGGACAGCTACTCTCACTAGGTCCAGCATCTCCTGTGGGTCATTACTGTTAGATTATTTGTTTATTGAACACATTACTTTACCTACTTTAATTAATTTTTATTTCCAAAAAAATAAAATAAAAAAAAAAAAAAAAAAAAAAAACTTTCTTAATCAGTGGTTGTCAAGCTGGACAGTATATTTTAGTTCAAAAAGTTCCATCTCTTATTCCTTAGAACTTATTTGCCAACGATTTCCAGATTTGACAACTTTCCAAAGGATTTACTTCAGTCTGAGGAATTTTTAGTCGTTTCTCTTTCAAGCTAACCTGATGGAACTAACTCATAAGATATTAAATTCCAGGGCCTCTTGAAGAAATAACATTTTTAATGATTTTAAAATTCTGAATCTTAAACTGCAACTTTTTTCTTTGAATTTAAATTCAAAATTATTAAGTAGATGATTTCAATTATCAAAGAGGCATACAATTAGAAAGGTAAGAAGCAATTTGAAAACGTTTCCCTGTAGGTATGACCATGTAACAGTGAGGGGTTGTAGTAAACTTTTTTTTTTTCAATGTACTCCTTTCCTTGTATTTATCATGTAAGTGGAGCCTTTATATAAACTTTTTTTAAAAATTTCTCAACTTTGTTTTGCTGTTTTAGGAATCCAATCCACGTTAATCTTGCCATGCAATGTATAGCTAACATTGGGAGCGCTGATATGGCAGAAGCATTTGGTTATGATATACCAAAACTCCTTGTCTCCGGGTAAGCTGTTATCTTTTTTAAGGAAGGAAAAAAAGTATTAACTTTGCATCCATTTTTCTGTTATCCGATGGGTTTTTGTACATATTTGAAATTATCTCTCACAAATACAATATAATATCTATTGCAAATTTTTTCGCTGAAAAATTTTCTTTCTCCTTCGATTTATATTCTGTATTTTTGGGGTTTCTAGTGACACAATGGACGTAGTCAAACAGTCAGCTGCTCTTTGTCTACTACGATTATTCCGCACAAGTCAAGAGATCATACCGGGAGGCGAATGGACTTCTCGTATCGTTCATTTACTCAATGATCAACATCTTGGTGTGGTGACTGCTGCAGCATCTTTGATTGATGCCCTCGTGAAGCGCAACCCTGAAGAATATAAAGCTTGCATCAGTCTGGCTGTGTCACGCCTATCAAGGGTATTTTTTTCCTTTACTTTATTCATGAAACCAGAGCAATCGCAACAGTCAATCTTGATCTGTTGGTTGAATCCTGTTGATCAGTAGATCAGCAGCTCCTAAGGCAGTGTTTCATTCAGCAAGTCAGAATCAGTAAACTTAGACCTATCTACTTTTTCATTTGATAATATGTTGATGCCGAGATTATCCTAACAGTGTAGTTTAATCATTTTCCTGATCATGTATGTGTACTATACACGCCTGCAGATAACTTGCACCTTTTTCCCCGATGTCAGTGCTTGAAAATCCGGGTGCAGGTTATCTATAAAACTCACAGACCACCATGGGCGTGTGTGGGTTGTACATGGATTTTTTTTTTTTTACCCTCTCAACATCTTGGGTGCGGGTTATCTGCAGGCAAGTACGGTGCTTTGCTGAAATTAGGATTTTAAAAGTGCTTCTATTGATAGATTTGTGCAAAAATCATTCAACTTATTTAAAGGGACAGTTCTATAAAGTCTAAAAATATCAAAGCCTATTTATCAAGATTTGATCATAACAGCGAAAAGAAACCGACAATGCTGGCCATAGAAGCAACCAGCCAGGGCATTAGTAAAAACTGTCAAGCCCGCACATGCTGACTGGCACGGCAACCAACCTGCTAGTATAGATATCTGTCTATGAAAACATAGTAATTGAAAATACCCTTAGTGATAGTGTCCTCTGTGGTTTTCTGCCGGACTTAGTTGCTCTCATAATCGATGTTCGCTGAATTTCATGTATCTTGTTTCAGATTGTCACCGCCAGTTACACTGATCTACAAGATTACACCTACTACTTCGTTCCTGCACCATGGCTCTCTGTCAAGCTCCTTAGACTGTTACAAAATTACACTCCACCGGGTGAGTTTAACGCCAAGCTTCCTGTATCATCTTATCTTCAAGTAATATATTCTATTAGGATTATTTTGTCATTCAGTACAATGACTGCTTCCCCATCACTCTCCATACTTTTGACCGAGAAAAACTGGGAGGGGGGGACAAAGCTCTCATTGAAGAAATACATTCTTAGACTTCTAAAAAGCTCCTATTCTTTGAGAGGATGGCACTGTCAAGCAATGTACTGCTTGAAAAGCATTAGAAAACCTCTCAGAGCCGATAATTCTGCATCCGCTTTTTCCCCCAAGAAATCTCATAGCAGATCAAACCTTTGGTTGGAAATCACCGGAAATCCAGGGAACTGCCAAAAATAATTAACTTTTAACCCCAGTCAAACAAAATCAGCATGAAGATGAAGAACAAGAAAAATATGGAGAAAAATATGAAAAATGAATCGATGGCCGAAGTACGAAACCACGTATTTCCGTTTGCAATGTTGAAGACTTCCTGGCATACTGTATTTTATCTTTGGAAAGCACGTCATCATAACTTGTAGAAAATCTTATTAATTCTCCTTCTCTGTTAGTAGAATATTCTGTGTTAATTTCAAGCTTTGAAGTTGATTTGTTTCTCCTCAAAAAAAATAAAATCGGAGCGGAAACTTTGAAACATTGCAATGGAACAACACGGTTTCACACTGGGATCATCGAAATGCTACTTTCTGTTCTGCTTCTTCCTTCTCCTAATTTTGTTGTTGTTCCTCTTCTCCTTCTTCGTATGCTATTTTTCTTCTTTGTGATTACTAATGCATCCTCATCTGACATCTAGACTATACTCAGCAAGAAAGAACTTCTATTTCTGGCTGATTTTAGAAAGTTGCTTTTATGGATCAGCCAGAAATTATAGGTCCTAATTGCGAAATGTAGTCCCATTGTAAGACCCGATTCACTCAGACGAGGGTTAAGAGCTGATCTGTCTAATTGCAGAGGATCCTGGAGTGCGTGGAAGATTGAACGAATGCTTGGAAATCATTTTGAACAAAGCTCAAGAGCCACCAAAATCAAAGAAAGTTCAACATTCGAATGCCAAAAATGCTGTATTGTTCGAGGCCATCAGTTTGATCATCCACAATGACAGGTAAATCAAAACATTGGGTCTGTTTGCATTCAGTTAAGGGCTAAAAAACCTCTTTTGCGTCTCAATGATTTGCGATCGAATCCGCCTAGTCTCATTGCTCCTAACATAGTTTGCTGCAGTTGCATTTTGTCATATTGTTTGCAGAAATAGCGCTTTTCTGGAACGAACATTCATTTTTTAAGTCCTGGCCAGTCATTTCTTGTCATAGCGTTTCTTGAATTGACAGTTTCCATAAACAATTCTCTACCTTTATTTCCTCTTTGAAAGTTTTAGAATGATTTACCAAAGACCGTATTTTTGAAGTCAGGTACCCTTGCCTGGCAATAGGTATCACCACCAAGTCTTGTAAGCCTTGAATCTCCCTGGAGTATGTGGACATCGTAAAAAACATCAGACATGTCTAACAGAATTTATTTTGTGTGTCAAGTATCTCAATTTCCAGTATTATTCAATGAGTTAGAGGACTATTTAGAAGTACCGTTTTCAGTTAAATGAAATCATGAAGTTGGCCACATGATGGGGAGGGAATGGGTTTTGTAGGTGGGTGTCAGTCAGGTGTGTTCGTATCATCTTTGCTCTCAATAAAATGCCCATAACTTGTATAATTTAATAACGTATTGCTCCATGTTAGAGGTATTTGATTTCATCATATTATGATATTTATACTGATTCTTTCAATTTGCATTCACAGTGAGCCCAATTTGTTGGTGAGGGCTTGTAATCAGCTGGGTCAATTCTTGTCGAATCGTGAGACCAATCTACGATACTTAGCCCTTGAATCAATGTGTCTCCTGGCCACATCAGAATTTTCACATGAAGCTGTCAAAAAACATCAGGAGGTCGTCATTTTATCCATGAAGGTATTTCAGCAGTCTTGTATTATGAAGATTATGGTTTTTGTAGTCTCAAAAAGAGCTCGGAACCGCTGGTTTTAGAAAAAAAGAAAAAAAGAAGAAGTCGAAAAAATATTCAAGGTCATGAAAGTGTCTGATTCTTTGGACGGCGCTTGAAAAGAGCCTGCATTTGAAATTTTACTACATAATAATTAACAGGAGTAAATAGCCTTTCTCAAAAAATAATAAATTAAATTAACAATACATTGTTGAACTAGTAATAATAAATTTGACTTATCATTTAGAAAGACATCCCAATTATAAAGGCAATATGGATCTACCTTTAAAGAGAACTAAAAATTGCCAGTAGACACTGATGACCACTGGACACGTCTGCTCATTTATGTGGCAGCTAGCCAGCTAATATCGGTCATTGCTTCTGAGAGTAACAACTGCATATTTTAAACACCCTCATTTTAAAAGTTGATTTTTTGATAATTTTACGATTTCCTTATTCCATAGCAAGCTTTTTCTTTACAATTTCAGATGGAAAAAGATGTTTCAGTACGACAACAGGCTGTAGATCTTCTGTACGCTATGTGTGATAAAAGTAATGCTGAAGAAATAGTTCAAGAAATGTTGAATTACCTGGAAACAGCCGATTATTCCATCAGAGAAGAAATGGTGAGTAATCTTCAGCTTTGCAATGGCAAATTTAAGGTGAAATAATTCTATAAATTGATTGTGACTTGTGTCACTTTTCCATCATATTTTTAGCCCAGTTAATATTTGAGATGAAACCTTAACAAGCTTATGTTTTGACTTTCTCAAGTTCAATGAAAGCCTGCCAAAGCTCCGTCACTCAAGTAGGACTGTGTTTGGAAGGCGCAGAGCAGTGATGAATTTCAGCCTTCTTTAAAATATTAGCTTTTTCTACATTATTTTTGATAGGGATCCGCGAAGCGGCGATTTTCAAAGCGAAGCGAAGGTGAAGCTTCGCTTCGCAATTTGCGAAGCAACCGCGAAGCAAAGCGGATAAAAAAACCCTTCAAATACGCTGGATGCAACCCGCGGAATTTCGTTGCGGTTACTCCAGCAAGTCACAACTCAGGGTGCGACAGTGGTAAACTTCATTGAACACTGAGAAATATGTGAAGAATGCATTCATTTAATTTTCCCCCTCTTCCCTTGAATTTTAAGAATGAATTTTTATTGAGATGCCAGCAGATCTGAGATTTTTTTTTTTAAATTTGTCATCGGTTTTGCTTTAATGATCACGGAATGATAAAAAATAAAAACTGTTTTTACTTTTTATTCTCCTTTTAATTTTTTTTTTTTTTTTTTTATATATAATTTAATGTAAAACATAGCAATACCTGCAAAATTGTGGTAAATATAATTTGAAAACCATCGATTTAAACTTTTCAAAAAATTTTATTATGATGGAATTGAGGTTAGGAGAAAAGGCGCTTATACGCGGAGCGGCCGCTTGCGCAAAGACCCGGTATACGCAAAGAATCATCCATCAATCATCGGCATTCGGCATCGATTCCGAAAGAGCGCGAAAATTTGAATTACTGCAAAATTTTTGCTTTTTCTGACCTCGCGCTTCGTTTTGCGAAGCGAAGCTTTGCGGACCCCTAATTTTTGATATTTTTAAAACATTACCGTAAAAATTTTATTTAACAATACATATCAATATAATTAATTCTTTGAGGTAACAATTTTTTTTTTCCTACCTTGAATAATCCTTTCGCTTCTGTGTGAATCAAATTCCATGTACAGGATTTTGATTCAACAAGCGGTACTCCACATTCAAAGACTGCCATGTCCATGTTAAACAGCATTCAAAGATTTTGCTTGAAATCCAACATGCATGCAAAGCTATGGAAAAGACCAATACAATGGAGAATCTGCAGGTGTCTGAATAATGGCGAATTTCATGTTTAAAATGAAACGATCCGGAGAACTGAACACGAGAATATCCTTAGTTTATAAATGGAACAATTATTGGAGGAGATATGACATAATAACTGAATCTGCTAAAACACATGTGTTCAAATGGGAAATCCTGCCAGATGATGCCACAAGGTGGTACATTTTCTCACTTTTAAATCTATTTTTCTTCAATTTCCCTTGTCAGAAAAAAAATATGCAAAATACTGTGAACTCAGCTTGTTAAGCACTCGGAAGCAATAAAATTTTTCTAGCAAATTCTCCATTGCTACTCGCTCATCTGTAGAGATGGCACCGAGAGATGCATCGTGCAAAATCAAATTTTAACTGACCTGTCGATTAAAGTTGGTCAAGGGCTAATCATTAGAATTGATAAACAGAACAAAAGACAGAGGAAAAATAGAGGGATCCTATTGATGGCAGCGGGTAGTCACAATGTACAAAAGAGCTAAGTGATAGACTAACTAATGGCAACCAACAAGATACCCCTATAGTTAGTCCATCATTTTCCCCTTGGTAGTCTGTAACAACCACCCGTTTGAAAACTGATTTCTCTATTCTCCCGTTGTCTTCTTTGTCTATAAGTTTCAATGATCATCCTGTTGGTTGATGGTTGAATGCGAGGTTGTAGGATGTTGTGGGGACAGGGGTGAAATTCTTTCTCTGAATTTTTTTTTTAGCGGAACTCCATTCATTTCCATACGCTTCTCTATTTGATAGCCAACATCTCTTTGAGGACCAATATTGATGCCACTATTCCAACTGACAACCGTCTTGTTATATGCTAGTTTGCCGTACATTCATTGAATCTTCAGATGAGAATCTGATTATGGTAGAAGCAGAATGGTGGAACTTACTCTCATTCTCCTTGATGCTGCAAAGGAAGTCTGACAGCCGCACCCACTCGTGTCCTTGGTGCAACAATCACTAAGCCTTAAACTGCCGTGCTAAGGAAAACCGCTGCATGAACATTCAAGTGTTGCCAAATTTGCCCCCTGAAACATTCATTTTTGAACTTAATGAATATTTTCCCTTGAAATTTTCGGAAACTGTCGATTAAATTGCGAAATGAAACTCTTAGAGAAATTTGGGGAAAATATTCCCTAGTTTCCTTGAAAATTTGCGTTTTATCCAAGAAAATTTAGCAATGCCTGCAGACTCATATGGCGGTTTTCCTTAGCATGGCTGCAAACATGTGTAGCAATTTCTGCAGCACATTCTGCAACAAATGACGCGTATGTGTTAATGTGCCCAAATGTATAGACACCTATTGGGGGAGAGACAAATTGCTGAGAACCAAAAATTTCGAATCATGTCTTTAAAAACAGATTTTTTATTATTATAAGCGTCAGATTTCAGATTCAACAGAATTCTTACCAATCCCCAGAGATTTGTTAAATTCCACTTTGTTATTTTGTTTTTGTAAGGTATGTTTTTTTCTCCTTTTAAAAATTATCTCGAATCCTCTTATTTGATTTCAGGTTTTAAAAGTGGCCATTTTAGCAGAAAAGTACGCCTCCGACTACACTTGGTATGTTGACGTTATTTTGAATCTCATAAGAATAGCTGGTGACTATGTGTCCGAGGAAGTTTGGTACAGAGTTATTCAAATAGTAATCAATAGAGATGATGTCCAAGGTTATGCAGCTAAAACAGTTTTTGAGGTAAGCTCCTGTTTGAAGTTCTATTCAAAAATCAACACTCAGTTCAAAGTGAATATTCAAGTTAATCCAGTTCAATCCGAGACCTTTCCGGTTTTCAAAACTTTAAGAAGCACAAGGTACATTCTACTACAGGTATGGACAAATGGAATTTTAGAAAGTCGTCTAAACGCGTAGATTTGACAGCGTCCAATGGTACAACTGCGACGCCACATTGAAAACTTGTCTACTTTCTGTTCTGAGAGTGGGTCTCATCAGTTTCGTGTTCTTAGATAAGTTTTTCGTTTTCTTGAGTTTTATCAATTTTTTAAATTCATCTGATAGCTTATTGAAGCTACCAGATCTACCAGAACCTCATTTTGAACTGCGCGGCAAAGACAGTACGACTAGCAACGTCACTCGATGGCCCATATTCTCAGCACCGCCACTTCGGCACCCCGCCTGTCCAAACCTGTAGTAGAGTGTACCTTGTAAGAAGCACCTCTTATGCAGTATTTTTGAGGGAAATGAATGTATTTTGGAGAAATGAAGCAAATGGCTTGGAAACTGTGCGACTAAAATTATGCTATTTAACATTTTAAATACAAGTTACACTCTTGTCTCAGGGGACAATTAATTTGCTGATTCAAAATGCTCTTTTCCCTTTTGGCATCATATTTAGTCCTTTTTAGGATAGAATTTGCATGCTTTATTTTTAGATTCTGACGAGAATGTACATCTACTCCTCACATTTGTTTGGCGTATCAAGGGTGTAGGAACTTCCCAACCATGCGATCATGATTATGTGCCTGCTTGCAAGGAAAAATGGGAAGACCAACTTGCAACAGCGTTTAAATCGTTTTGTTCCTGGCAAATTGCAGTGAAAGTTGTGTGGTTTCTGTATCATTGGGGTGACATTTGCTTGATTTTCGCAAAATGTATGATTTTTGGCAATTTGTGAATGAAGGACAAAAAAGAAGGTCAAACCTTGGACAAATTTGGCAGAAAAGGCATTTTTAAAATGTGAAGGCCTTTGAGCAGCCATCATCTTGAGACTCTCTTTAAGGTATTGCTTTTGTTTCCAATTTGTTCATTCGTTTTTGTCTTATCTCAGGCTTTACAAGCGCCAGCCTGTCATGAAAACATGGTGAAAGTTGGTGGTTACATTTTAGGAGAATTTGGCAATTTAATCGCTGGTGATCAAAGATCAGCACCATCAGTACAATTCCAGCTGCTACATTCCAAAGTAAGTTGTCCATTTTTTCATCAATTGTTGTGAGAAACATAATGAATGTTTCCTCATCAAAATTTCATGTACAACACATGAAGTGTGTTAAGAAAGCAGGAAATAAACTTGTAGACCAGGGTTAGTGTTTCAAAGTTTACTTTAAAATCAGATAATTCAAATTTCTGGCCCAAAAAATACACCAAAATTAATGTAGGGCAAATCTGATGGAAATCTGTGTAACTGTATGTGAGGAACTTGAAGGAAAAGGCGTCTGAGTGTAGTTTTTTTTAAAAAAAAAAGATTTAATAAAGCGTTGTTATGCATAATTTTTTATCTTGTCTAGTGGTTCAGTGAGGCCCCTGCCTGCTGATGATTAAAATTAATAGATCCAGGAAAAATGGAGCAATTCTATTGGTTAAAACGGGTGGCTGTTTAACACTAGGAGGAAGCGGATGGAGTAACTACTGCACTGTGGGTCTCTTGTGGGCTCCAGATAATTAGTCTATCACCTAGCTCCTTTGTCCATAGCAACCACCTGCTTCCATCAATAGCTTCGCTACTTTTTCTCTTCGTCTTCTCTGACTATCGCTTTGTTTATCAATTTCAATAATCAGTCCTCTGGGGAATGAAGAAAAGGTTAGTCATTTTCAAACAAAGTGAGATATTAATGATTTTGAAAAAAAAAAAAAATTAGTTTGTTAAAAGCATGCGTGAAAATATCCTCAAGAACTCAATTTTTCACCTTGGAGCCTGAGTCAAAAATGTTTATGTAACGCAAGACTCGGTGTAATTTTTAAACGTCAAGCTAGCAAAAGTTTAAATAAAAGTAAAGTCAAAATTTCAAGTTTTCTGGAAAGCACAAAAATCTCACTTACCTCATTTATGCACCGGAGCTTCTCCAGTTGGGCTGCATTTCGCAAATAGGAACTCAAATTCTAGCCCATATTGGAAATAGCATTTATGCCAAAAGTTACCCATACAGGTAGTTACTTTTACGGATGAGCCTGAAATTGTAGTTTCTAATTGCAAAATGTAGTTCAGTTGGACTACATTTTGCAATTCAAAACTACGATTTCAGGCTCAGTTTAGAATTAACGTATGTACCATTAGTTTCCCTATGTACGTAAGTGTTTTTACGGATGAGCCAGAAATTATAGTTCCTAATTGCAAAATGTAGTTCAATTGCAACTACCCTATATCATGCGCTTGTGTAATGTCACCGCTTTATTTAAGATTACTTTAATGTCTCTTCTTGCAGTATCATCTTTGCTCGCCAATGACTCGGGCTCTCTTGTTATCGACGTATGTAAAATTTGTGAATCTTTTCCCGGAGGTAAAATCAACCGTACAAGATGTTTTCAGACAACACAGTAATTTAAGATCTGCAGATGCTGAGCTCCAACAAAGAGCCTCCGAATATCTACAACTCTCAATCCTTGTCTCGACAGATGTCTTGGTACGCCAATCTCTTCATTAACTGCTTAGTTACATACATACATAATGCCGCTTTCACAGCGCAGCCTTGCGCTCTGCGACACCCAATCGCCGTTGCCCCCTATCCTCCCAGAGATCATCTCTTTTCTTCCTTAGTGATCTTTTAAATTAAAATCTAATGAAGCAGTTTAGGTGATCAGTTTTCCTAAATTCCTACAAGGTGCAAAAACAAGCGATTCACCAAAATTAGATGTTTATCATTTTAAGTTTAGTGCGTGTGAAATGAAAATGATGGATGAAACACTTTAAACTTAGCAGCTCAAGTGTCGTGAATATTTGATAGAAGATCAGACTACCTTTAGCAAAGGAGTGACAAATCACGTTGACTTGGGCAAGATAACTCCATTTCTGAAAGAGCTTTCAAAAATTATCGGTCAGTTCTACAATCGTTTGCTTTATGAATAATGTCAAGAAAATAATGTCCTTTTTAATTAGGTGGAACCCCATTTGTTTATCAGTTTATTATCTTGCATCGTCTGCTTTGATGAACATTCTTAATATGACTTCCCCCATATTTTCATTCACTACTATCTTACACAGAGTGATCAATAAGTCCTGTATCACCACTATCACCAGCACTAGGCATCACCCGCATAAATTTTGAAAAAGTTCAGCTAAAAACTCAACATTTTGTGAGTGCTTTTATGTCAAAGAAAACGATTTTTGGGACCCCCAAAATTTTAATGGGATCTCCCTGAAAGGGTGCAAGAACCTTAAGAGTTATTAGAGTGGCACGGGACTTTGGGATCACCCTGTATTAGTAAGTTTCGTATGAACTAGTCAGTCAAACTCATTAATAATGCGGTCATTATTTTTCAAGTTATCATCATAGTTTTACTTTTTCTTTGTTTGAAATAATAGGCAACAGTATTGGAGGAAATGCCATCTTTCCCTGAGAGGGAGTCCTCTATTTTAGCTGTTCTTAAGAAGAAGAAACCCGGTCGCATTCCAGAAAACGAAATACGTGAGCGAAAGAGTCCTGCTCCTCCTAGCTCTTATCACCAAAATAGTCATGCAACAGCACATGTAAGTATCGCTTCAATTTTTAGAGCTTTTTATCATGTTTGCACATCAAAGTATAGTTAAAAATTGGCTCCTGTGAAAACTGCTATTGTCCTTCTTTTTTAAAGAAGACAATTTTGAGAAAATTGCAAAAAACTGTCAAAAACTTTTCAATCGCTGACTGAAACAGGATCTATAAGCTAACCTCTGAACCATGTGAATCCAAGTCTTCAAGTTACCAAGAGTTTTAAAAACCGAAAATCTCAAAAGATGAAAATATTTTACTCTAGTAACTAGTTTTCGCATTAGCCAACTTGTTCATTCTCCATTTTTTTTTTTAATTCAGTTTGATGTATAGTTTTGAATTGAACAGCTGACAATCGTCTCTCAAATTCTTCATCTCTTCAGCAGGGTTGTTATTTTTTCTTTTTTGATCAGAAATCTATAGAGCATGTTATAACAAAGGAAAAGAAGGAATATGTAAAAAGTGAAATTAAGAGTGGAGGTATTTTGCAAGAGGAAGAGGGAATGGGAGTGCAATCCTTGGCCCCTCCAGGTTTTTTTTCTCCCCCTCTCATTGGCCAGTCTTTTGTGTAATATGTAAACTTACAACTTTACTTGTTTTGTTAGTTACCTAATTTGAACCAAGTGTAACCAAAACGCACTAAGTCGCATTTTGGAAAAAAATAAGTTGATGGTAGTTTTGATTTCAACTATTTGGAAATTTTCTCCTCCAACAAACTCAAAGTTGAAAAAAAATATTTTAAGGGTGAAAATAGTCGTTAAAAGGACTACATGCAAAACGGGCCATTTGAGGCTCAGGGAGGATACCTTTGAGACTTGCCCTATTCATTCACCTAACAAAGCCCCATCTTTCCTCAAAGTTTCAAGCCCCCCAAAAATTTTGGGGAGACGCGGTGGGGGGTCAAAGTTAAAAACCGGCAAAATTTTCGCGAATTTATTACTCGAAAACCAAGAAGTTTTGGAAAACGCTGTTTAAACGAGCGTATTCAGCGTGACGAGAGCTTTCAGAAAATGTATAACATCATAGGGTTTTGTCAACTTCAGCTCGAGTTATCGCCTCCGAAGCGCCGGAACACTCAAAAAAGACCCCTTATTTTTTCACGTTTGGGCCGATTTAAAAAAAGCAATTTTTTTATTTTGATGAAAAACTGAAATGTTGTTCCTGACTCTGTGTAGCCCCTCTAGCTCTTTACCGCATGCTGGGGAAATGTTTTGGTCGCGAGTTATAAGAGCGGAAAGGAGCGAAGGTCGGGAAAATCGGCTATTTTAAACTGCGCGCGCGGCGTTGATCGGAGGGAAAACGTCCCCTCCCATTCAGGTCGGCGAATCACACTCCTCTGCCGACCTCGCATTGTTGCCACATGTCTCTTGATCCGTCGCCGCGCGCAGTTTAAAATAGCCGATTTTTCCGACATTCGCTCCTTTCCGCTCTTATAACTCGCGACCAAAACATTTCCCCAGCATGCGGTAAAGAGCTAGAGGGGCTACACAGAGTCAGGAACAACATATCAGTTTTTCATCAAGATAAAAAAATGGCTTTTTTTTAAATCGGCCCAAACGTGAAAAAATAAGGGGTCTTTTTTGAGTGTTCCGGCGCTTCGGAGGCGATAACTCGAGCTGAAGTTGACAAAACCCTATGTTGTTATACATTTTCTGAAAGCTCTCGTCACGCTGAATACGCTCGTTTAAACCGCGTTTTCCAAAACTTCTTGGTTTTCGAGTAATAAATTCGCGAAAATTTTGCCGGTTTTTAACTTTGACCCCCCACCGCGTCTCCCCAAAATTTTTGGGGGGCTTGAAACTTTGAGGAAAGATGGGGCTTTGTTAGGTGAATGAAAAGGGCAAGTCTCAAAGGTATCCTCCCCGAGCCCCAAATGGCCCGTTTTGCACGTAGTCCTTTATTCCTAACATTTAGTTTTACTGATGGAAAAAAATTTCAAACCTCTTTTCCAGTTCAGACTTGATGTGACTTGGTGCATTTATGCTTAACTTTGTCTCTTTTATTATTTTTATATTTCTATTGAATTAAAATCACGGAAATCACATGTGCGCCAATATAGTAAACCATTTTATTCCTCATATTATTACTATTATATATCTGCAATACCTTTCTCTTTTCGTGCGACTTATTTCTACTTTGGTCCTACTCTTGGATTTCAGGTAAATGATAATAAAAATAGTTCCGCAGACCTACTAGGATTGTCTACTCCTCCTGCGAGTAATACTGGTGTGTTAGTTGACGTTTTAGGGGACTTGTACAATTCAACACCAGCACCTGCTGCTCAGACAACTTATAATCCCAAAAAGTAAGTTCAAAAAAATTCTATCAACTAGGAAAATGATTTTTCAAAAACTTGCACTCAAAGTGAAGCTTCAATTTATCCATTGGTTGGAAGACTTTCACTTTTGTTAAATATGTTTCAAACGCGTAACATGAATCAGTCAGTAGTATGTAGAAACAGACCCGCATTGAGCTAACTTTGACATTTACCGGTAGAGGCATCCATTTTTAGTCCCTCTCAAGACGTTAATTGCCATGGATTCAACAAAAAATTGCTGCAGATTTCCCATGCCGTGGGAAAATTCTAGTAACGTCTTGTTCAGTCTGGAGCCTGGTGCAGTGCAGAAATTGCCACAAAACATCTTTGTTACTTTAAGGTAAAATTTTTTTTATGAAAAGGCCTCGGGAGATTTTCATGAATTTTCATACAGTTTTCGGAGACAGATTTTTTCTGGATCATCAATAGAGGCTTGATGTGAAGCCACAACTGATTCAAATTTTACGAAGTTGACCCTATATTTCAATCGATCTAAGAAATATTGATAGTACAAATCGTCAATGTCAGGACGTAGTGATTACCCTTTCAAAACAAGAACTCTTGTCCAAATTCAATGCGTTTGTGAATGAATCAAAATGATCCTTATATTTCTTGCAGATTCATCTGTAAAAATAATGGAGTCCTCTTCGAAAATGATCTTATTCAAATCGGTGTCAAGTGTGAATTCCGACAGAACTTGGGCCGTCTAGGTTTATTCTACGGAAATAAAACTTCATATCCTCTACATGTAAGTTCTTCATTAAGTTATTGATTAATCGCAACCATAAAGTATGTGAACTTTTAGCTTTTAAAGAGACCCTAGTAACTGCGCAAGCTACTAGAGAGCAGCTTTTATGTGTGATATTGGACCGATCATGTTTGAATTTTTCCCCTCGTTCTCGCAAACCCACTTTATATTAACAAAAGTTGAAACTTTCCCCAGTAATATTCTCGAACATACAGATTTGCATGATCAAGAGCAATAGGCATACCAATCAAACACAAAAATATGCACCAAACATGGTTTTATGTTTTTTCATAGACAGCGTATCACCACAAGAATGTCATGAGTTAAAGCCAAGTTTATAGGAAATTATTATCTTGTCACTATAACATTCAATATTTGCTCTTAGAGTTTTATTGAAAATTCTCTGTACTTGCAGAACTTTGTCACGGCTCTATCAAATCCTTCAGATTGGATATCGAAGATGAATATTCAGTTGAAACCAGTTGAACCTGTACTGGAGGCCGGAGCCCAAATTCAACAGACTGTCAACGCAGAATGTGTTGAAGATTACACTGGTCTGTATCCATTGTTATTTTTCTGTCAGTAAATTGACTGGTTGTGTCATTTTTTAAAAAGCACCTCAGAACTGATCATCTGGAGAAAGAGAGGAAAGAGGAAAGGTTCAGGAAGTTGGTGTTCAGTAAATTTAGATACAAATGCAAAAACCTGTCTCAACTTAGTTTCATGGTAAAGCTGAAAAAGAAAATAAACTTTATGTATATGAGTTCTTAGAACTGATTTTTAAGTGGCAATATTTTTATTTTGATAATATGAACTAATTTGTTAAAGGTAATATACTTCATATATTAAGTTACACATGAATTTGCTGAAAAACTAATTTTTCAGTCATCCGTCGGTCTAGTTTTAGAAGTGTTATTTAGCATCTAAATTATTTTTCCCTCTTGACTGCATAGATCCAAGAAGTGTCGAATATTATACATACCCTGTTTTTTACTCTTTCGGAACCAGGGAGCAACAGACATTATTAGTTTTACGTCAAACAAAAGTTATCGGTAGCATTGAAAGAGGTTATTATTGTCATAGCATGGATCCAGTTTGATATAATCAAGAATTTCTATGGTGGCATCACCACTAACAGCGTCTTGACCTTGTTCATCATACCATTTTCAAGTAGACGTATAGAATTTCTTTAAGTTTAGAAAATTTCGTTCCATATTTTTAATTTTTTTCTTGCATGCTTTGAATTTAAAGTTAATCTAACTTCAATTTTTCATATTTTGTTTCAGACGCACCTTCTATCAGTATTGGGTTTGTTTACAATAATGTTCCTCAAAAACTTTCGGTCAAGTTACCACTAACGCTTAATAAATTCTTTGAGCCCACAGAAATGAATGGAGAATCCTTCTTTGCCAGGTGGAAGAATCTTGGAAGGTAGGCATTAATTTTTCATAGTCTTGATGTAGAATTACATTTTTTTTAATTTTCCTTTCCGTAATGAATGGGCATTCCAAACAGCTTATGTAAGTGAATTTAAGTGGAATCAGCATAACTGCTTTTCAAGTTGTCTCAAGTTAATTTTAATGATTTTTTTTTTCTAATAGAGGACAAAACTTGATAACGCCTTGTAGCTTCCTTGAATTTGCCCTAAATTATGAAGAATATATTCCTGGAATCTGAAATTACAGTGCTGCCGAGTTCAGTTTAAAATATAAAATGCTAGAGAAAATTAGGCACTGTCTAATGTAATAAATTCACCAATTCAACCGTATAAGTCATCAACTTTTCCCTAAAAATGAAGAAATTTTGATTAAGCTCCTGTGTCCGTCAGATTCTAAGATGAGATTTTTTGCTGATGTTTGATCAAAAAATTCGATCCTTTTCTTCCATTTGGATCATCTTAGAATCAAACATTTTCGTAATAAATGTAATGCCCTTGTCAGCGATAAGCGTTTTTGTCCGGCATTAGACCGTCAGACACTGCCATGTCACGATGCCGCACAGCAGAGCAAACTCTGGCAATGGCGCATGCATGTTATGAGCAAATCTGTCCTGCAGCAGTGGCTCAGAAAGGACTAAGCGCATGCAGAACTCTGCGCTGACCAAATGATTTGCGAGTTTTTCATAACTTTTAAAACTTTATTTCTTGACTACCTACTTTACTCATCCCTATTGTAATATTGGGCAAACAAATTCTATCATACTCTGTCTCCTTTGTCCATTATTTGAAGAAAAACATTCGGTAATAGAGTTCGAGAATATACGGGAAAAACAAGGAAAAAATGTACCTAAAATTTTGATTCATTAAATCGTCTTAGAATCAAGAAAATAAAATAGTCCCGCACGTTGAATTAGTGTGTGGGGTTGGGCTTTGTTTAAAAAGTTCAATTTTGGACATTGCAGCAACCAAGAGCTCTCTGCAAACCTTGCTTAACATCATATACCCATAAATGTATCGCTGATTCCTTTTTCTATTTTTCTCTTCTAGCACATCCCAAAAATCTCAAAAAATTTTCCAAGCTTCCTCTCCCATTGACAATGATTCAGCAAGAACAAAACTGCTTGGTTTCGGAATGCAACTTCTGGATGGAATCGATCCAAATCCAGATAACTTTGTCTGTGCCGGGATTATCCACACTCAAACACAGCAGATAGGTTGCCTTCTACGCCTTGAACCCAATAAACAAGCCCAGGTAAATATCTTAATTTGTATCCATTTTCCTTTTCTATGTGATGAATTGAAAAAAAGCATGATGAGAAATTGAGTGCTAGCACCTGATTAAGTGGGCAAAACACAGTTTGTACATGATCGCCATAGTTGGGGACTACAAGGGGAACAGAGAAATGTCAGGAACTTTATAAAAGTCAGGAAAAACCTGGAAATATCAAGTAAAAATTTTCAAGCCACCTTCATTTTCTCTTCAAATGGGTTTGATGCTTGACCCAGCAAAATTTGCCTGAAATCTATCTTAAATCATATATTTTTAACCATCGGTCATATCTTCAATTGTCGGGGAATTTGACTTCAATTCGTCAAGGAAGTGTCTGGGGGTTCCACTTTCTAAATTCTGTGACAATCCTGTTGGTTTTTTCCTCATCAAATAAAAGGGAAGTGAACAAAATTAATTCAGCAATTTTTTGGTACCAAGATATACTTTAGGAATTCTAAATGTACATTTCTCCGAAAAGTGGCTTTAACACGAATTTGTATGGTTTTAGTTTCTATTTCTTAATTATTTTTAGACCTGTTTGATTAATCGAACGTTAATCGTAATCGCGAATAATTTTTTTCATCGTAATCGTGATCGGTTTGAGAAATTAATCGTGATTGATTCGATTAATTTGACTTCACGAAATGTCCAGTTTCTCGCCGCATTTTGAATTTAAAATTTCCGCCGCGTTTGTTCGAATTTGCGTCACATCTACGGTAGCGCGCTGCTAGCCCCTAACGGTAAAAACTCGCTCTGAAAATAGTGATAACCCCGCGAAAATATCTCCATTGGGCTTGTGCCGCGATTTCACGTCGATGATAAAGGTTCTTCAAATACTTTTGATCGGAGAGGTTGGCAGTGCATCCAATAAAAAAAAAATTTAATAGTTGGCGGGTCTAGTTTATTTTGGGTGGAAAGGATCTTTTAGAAAAAATAGACAGTGAGTCAACCTCAAGTGAAAGAAGAAAAAAAAATATTGGAGGAAAATCATCAGCTTTGAAACTTTTTAAAAAAATATCTTCAAGAACGTATATACTTCAACTTTAAGTACACTATATTAGTTCTATGGCCATTTGTTAATGTGTTCTTTGCCAACGTATTTTCGAAATGGTTCTTGCTGGGCCAAGAAAACATGCAAATAAATAGAGGAATCAGGATACCTCCAACCATGGTTTCCACCATAGCTGCTACGCTGGCGCTTCTCATCGGTCATGTACATAACTGGTACTGAAAAATTTGTTTCTCGAATAGCCCCTAGACATCGCCTTTATTGCACAGCAGCGCAGAACCAGTCATAGTCACTATGACTGTTTTGACCTGTATAAACACCGCAACCATAACTAGCTGGGCAGCAGTGACGTGGCATGCTTTCTGAAATATCGATTGATCTGCCATTTAAACCTATGTAAAAGGATCGATAAACAAGGTGTTGGCAAGGAACACCTTAATAACCGATTCTTTACCACAGCTTCAAAGGGGAAATATCGATAATCAATCATTCACGCCCTGCCCCTACTCGCCAGTGAATGAATCAAGCTATGTTTTTAAATAACTTTTTGCAAAATATTTCACTTTATTCGTTTGTTTTTTCAGATGTACAGATTAACTGTTCGTTCCAGTAAAGAATCAGTATCAATGGAAATTTGTGAATTGTTGGCAGACCAGTTCTAAACAGACCAAATACTTGTTTTCCTTCTATATTTGTAAGTAATGCCTGTTTTATACTCAGATTATTTTCAGAAGGCAAGAATCTGATGGAGGAAAGTTGTCCGGTTGTAGTGTGAGCTTTGAATCAAAACAAAAAATCTGTGCTTACTTAAGTTTCAGAGTGACAGCCAAAGAAATTAGAGAGTCTCATATTTTGGCATGTTGCAATAATGGAGGGCCCTTTCAGGAATCCATCTCCTGTGGTATGATGCTCTCTGCAATTTTTCGCTAGCTTGTTTGCTTTTCACCCACTACGCAGAAATAACGGCTGAAATTTGCCAAGTTGTGAAGATCATCGGTCTTTAAAATACTACTAAAATAAAAGTTGAAATACTGAAAAGAAGGTTGAGCAAAAAAAATGGAAAACATATCGACTGACTAAGCAGCGATCATCAGTCAGGCGAAAATCAAACAAACTGAGAAACATCAGACTAACCAAAACCTGCATGGCTAGAGATTAGAATTTCTCTGAGAATTTTTCTTTCTTTATTCTGGGTAAGATGGTTTTTTTACCTTGATTTTTGTGATGAGTTGCCCACTGTGAAAGGAAAAAATAGGACACGTCTTATTGGCACATTCAACCCAAAAGTTTGGCGCTTAATGTTATTCTCCAGTCAGAAGACTCAATGTTTGCGAAATCTAAGATAAGTTTAGCTCCTTTTAGCTACTAAAAATACTTAGAATTTAAAAATTTTAAATCAAGAAACTAAAAGCAATCTTGTTGACTATAATCCCTGAGGCAGTTGAACCCAAAGAAAAATTTGACTACTTTTAGCCATGAAGTAATATTTTTGGGTTGGAAAGTGGGAAAAGTGTTGATTCTTGAAGAAAGACATAATTAAAGGTGCGAAAAGCTGGTATGATGAATGAAGTCGTTACATGTTTTTTTTTTTTCATTCGCATCTTGTCACAACGCTTTTGTAAGGGAAATAAAAGTAAAATGTTGTTTCTGGAAAAATATTATCTGAAGAAACGCCATAAGAAGAAATGACTGTGATAGCAACGTAAGAAGAGAGCAAAATAGGAGCTCATAATTGCTGGAGCCAGGAATCTGTGAAGTGTAGTGTAGAGCAGTAGATTTATTTTACATGTGTTTTTATTTTGGTTTTTACAGGTCCTGTGTATTTGTTCATGATTGTTGAATTTACGTTTGTTTATCTTGTTGATGGTAAGTATTTCTACTCATTCGCTTACCCTCAAGGTTAATAGCTTCAAATGTCTGTTTTGAGCATATTTTCTCCCTGTATTTTTCGAGGTGTATATCCTGTATCCTGTTCCATGAACTTATTTAAGCTACAAAATATCTGTAAAATCATTTTATATATCAAAGTCAGTCTGTAAGTGTTAGTCCTTGTATATTAATGTCCCCCAATGATTTTTATTAGATTTATTTATGCATTGTTCTGTATACTTATCTCCTCTCTTGATTTTTCAATAATGCCCAATTTTGATCTTTTTTTCTCTCTCTTGAGGGGAGCCCAAGACTCATGCTGTTAATTTGACATTTTGATCGTTGTTTTTATATCTTTTCTGTTTATTTTATTTATTTACTATTTTTCTTATCACATATTTTTTCTCTAGTTTTTACTTCTATTCCAAAATCAGGTTCTGGCTAAAAATAAAAGTACATCTGGAGGCGTGATTACACAGTCTAAGTCCAAATTTAAAATGAGCAAATGAGGGTTACAAAGCTTATTCTCCCCATCTAGGCCAGCAGGAGAATTGATGGACAAAGCGATAGGCAAGGAAGGCAAAGAGAATATGGAGCGGTCATACCGGAAGCGGGTGGTTGTGATGGACAAAGTAGGTAACTGTAGACAACCTACGAGGCTCCCTATTGTTAGTTCTTCATTCTCCCTCTTAGTCTATATAAACCGTCTGTTTCAACCAACTGGATTGCTCCATTTTTCCTTTGTCTTCTTTGTCCATTGCATTGTCTGTCAGTTTCAAATCAACTTGCTTGCATGGAATAAAATCAACTTTAGTCAATGATTATTCTACTTAGAGTGTCTTTGCCGGCTTTCGTCACTTGTTTCTTGTTTGACTTTCACATAGCCATACTTACTGTTTATTCTTAATTCGTCACTCATTGTAAGAGATATTTGTACTCTCGGTCTGAAATATATATTGCAACATTTCTCATCTGTTGAGCAAGCGAACTTCGGAAGTGTAATCAAGCCCTCCATCAGCCATCTTAATTTTTTGCCGAACCATCCAAGTTTCCTTACGTTTGCCCTTATTTGAATGTATACTCATGAATAGATTACAAAATTAAAACTTGATCGTAATTTTCAGGTACAATGTTTTATTAAAAATCCAAAAACAGTGTGTTGATGTTGCCAAAATCTACTAGAATTATTACTCCTGTCTTATTTTGTGAAGTTTCCTATGAGCCCAGCAAGTAATTCCTCAATTTACAAAAGAATAAAAAATTTTTCTGTCTTTTGGAGTGAGAAAGAATATTTGAATAAAGTGGACAAACATAAGCCCAGATAAAAATCAAATCGGCCAGAAGGAGTGCTGGAGCTCTAGAAGCTGGCCGAGTAGAATGGGTCCATTACTAATGATCAAAATGTAGTCATTGAAAAAAAATTCAAATTAAGGAATTGGCCATGAAAAAACATTCAGAGCATGAAAGGTAACCAACAGAGTTAGTTTTATGAGGCAAACACTCATTTAAAATTACCCTGGAGACAAAAATACTATCTTGAAGCTTGGCATGTGTGATGTAAATTTTGGTCTAGCGTATTGACCAAGAAATTGCAGCAATGCGTTTCTCTGTCGCTCCTATTTTATTATACAAAGGAGACCTAGTCAGAATAGTGGCCGAAAATTTTCACAAACAGATCTAAAAATTTCAAAGAAAAATATACCTAACTTCCCTGAAAAATGAAATTTTTCCTGGAAGAAAAATAATGGCAACCTGTATATGTTTCTGCAACATAAGGCAGTATTTTGCAGTCGGTGTGTATCACTGTATTGTCTCGGAGATTTAGCTTGATAATTTCTTCTTGACCATGGAATCAATTGAATTTCTGTCTTGTTTTCAGGCAAAGTCACACGGATAACTGTACCTATGCTTTACACCACACATGCCAACAACTAAATTTTCAAAATTCTTTTTGAATATCAGTATCAATTTTGGCTTTTTTTCCTATTTTTTTTATAAATGATTGATTCATCCTCCAACAACAAACGAAGAGGAAAAGACCAAAAAGTTCTGTTCCCCAAAAGAAATGAATTTTCAAAGTCTCAGTATTATACCGGATCCTTGGTTTTTGAAGCTGTATAAAAAAAAGCATCCTTTTACTTAACAAAATAATTTTACAATGCTCAAACTTGTTTGATAACCCTCTGATTTTGGGAATCAGGCGTTCAGAGCCATTAAAATTATACACAAAAACTGATAGCCCTGGTGCAAGTTATTTTTATCTAAGTATGATTTCTGTGATAAATGGGATCTATTCCCTTTCTCTAATTTACATTGATATCAGATGTAATCTTTGCATCCCCTTTTTTTATTGTTTTGTTTTATACTCGCAGAAGAAAAGCCCGTATATGCAGTGATTTCGCCTGCCAAAGAATTTCTTGACGAGGTTAAAAATTGAGAACCACATAATATGCTTCTCATTATGATTTCATGTAGAATAAGGTAAACTCGTGAGAAGTTTCCAAGTTCTAAGTTAGAAAATATTGTTCTGGTCTGTACCTTTTGCAACGGCATAATTATTTCTGTTTGCTGAATTTCCAAAATCAGAGAAATGGAAAAATTTTGCTGAAACAAGCCCTGATTATTTGCTGAATGAATAAGATAGTATTCAATGACCATTGATTTGACCTGGGTTAATTTTTGTTTTTTCACCAGTGAGAAGTTTAATTTCACCATCTAATTCTAACATGAATGGCAAAAGTTGTTTTTCATCTTATAAGTGAATTTTGGAAGTCTTTGATATGTCCAACTTGTTTTACATGAAATTTTGGTTGGAAGTGTCTTGAGAAAGTTTAATTCTTACCCTGTCGAGTGATCTAAAGACTAATACCTCACTATGTGCTGAATGTTGAAATTGATATACGAAGCATTAGACAAAGAGAAAGCTAAGCAATTATCAGTGGAGGTGGTGGTAGCAATGAACAAAGGAGGTATGTTATAGACTAACCAACGACAATCCATGAGAGACCATGTGTTAGTCCATCATTTTCCTGCTTTATCTCTAATTCTACCTGTTTCAACCAATAGAATTGCTCCATATTCCCTCTGTCTTCTTTGTCTATCAATTTCAAGAATCAGCCTGCCATTACCTTAAGTTTTAGGAGGTTTCTCAATATGAATAAATTTAGGTTATTTCAGTCACATCTGTAGATTGTTTTTTTTTTCTTTTTTTTTTCTTTTTTTCCGCTCAAAAGGTTTCACTTACTAATTGATTCATCAATTCTTTTTCCTGTCCTGGAATTTTGAGCAATAAAGTATTGTACTGGGTTATCAGCTTGTTGTGATAATTACTAACTGTATCCTTTTTTTTTTTTTTTTCAAGTTGAGTTGTTTCTGTCTAACTTATTTAAAGTAGTATTATTACCCTTATACATCCATGTATATCTGAATTATTTATACTACCCTTGCCCAATAACCCCTCTCTGTGTGTACTGATATTTAAGGAAATGTATTGCTACCTGGTATGTTTGATCTATCTTAACTATCACAAGTATCCACATCTACGAATTATGAAAATTGCTGTAATAATAAGGCACGGTTCATATTTGTTATCATTTTTTTTAAAATGAAAACCATGTTCCTAGCAGTCCTTTGTTGTTGTTCCAGTTTTGTAGACAAGCAGGATTGTAATGTTCAACAAAGTGAATTTTACGTTCAAGATAACAATTACTTATTTCAACTCACCACTTAAATATCTGCTCTTCTGAGTAATACAGAATGAAAGGAAATCAAAGCTGGACTTTAGTGTACGAGTTGTGCTGTATTCCTCAGCTGAGCAGAGGTGGATCCAGCAGTTCGACAACAATAGCACTTCCTCACTTTAACATGTGCTGAATAATTGATTTTTGTCTGTAAATGCAACTGAGCTGCATAAGTTCCAAGGAAACAAAACTCGCTCCTTATGTTACATGTAAAAGAAATAAAATTGCTGCTTACTCTCTAAGTTTTAGCGCTGAATCAGTTAATTCAAGCAATGAATGACCGAACGAAAAATGAATAAATTAATTGATTCTGATTTAATATTTTTTTTTTAAAAAAAATACCTGTGCTTTTTTTTTAAAAAAAAAAATGAAGAAGAGATAGAGAATTGAACACAGTTTTGGAATCACGTCTGCCCAATTCTATTGGAAAGATGTGCATCAAGATTGAAACTCAAACCACTCGGGTTCAACTCCTATGAAAATTCACCGTTGCACAATTGAAAAATTTACTGCGCAGCTTAAAATCCAATCTTGCATTGTTCTAACTATCTAATGAAAGGAAAAGTTGATTGGTGTTGTAAGTTTTTGGAATGCAACAAATGCTCTTATATCAAAATAGCTGCTCGCAGTGTTCTTAGTTTTTCAACTACATTTCATTATCCTATGATAGTGGATTACATCTGCAGCCAAATTTTTCTGAGATTGCAGGAGTAAGCAAATTGAAAGTTAACAGTCATTTTTCATTTGCTTTAGTTGTTTATCCTAGGAGAATACAATAACAGATCTTTTTAATTAATTATAGAGTATTTTTTGATGTATCAAGCTTAAGAAAGCCTCTGTGGAAGAGTCTAAATGTGATATTTCCGGTGAGACAAGTTAATTTTCGAAGCTCTAGAGTAACTGGTTATTCGCCATAATCAACCATCAAATGGTTTTTAGGGCGTGCAATCAAACAACTCCATTCACCATCCCCTTCCCCTTCATTTTATGTACATTGATTTTTTGCCATTCCAATGATTTTTTTGTGTGATATTTTTTTCTCTTTCCTTGTATATTTACTTCATCTTTTGGTAGGGAAAATAACAACTAACCTTAATCTCAGCTGCATGAAACCTCGGCCAAGTGGAGTGAGAAGTTTGTCAAAAAAACTTCACTCACTCGCTTGTTTTCTTAAAAAATCAACAAGACTGTATTGTTTAATTTTAGTAGGCATCTGCAAATACTTTACATTGAAACTAATTGTAAGTTGAAATTTCTTTTCTTTGTCAGAAATTCTTAGTGGATGAGTCACCACATTTGTGTCATTATGATGTAGTTGACATACTGGTGATAAGTAGAGTCCCTGCACTTTAGAAAAAACCGATATCATAGGGTTCTTAAAAGTAGTTCATTCTTTTTGATAAGCATTAAAAAATTCACATTTTATATCGATTGGCAAAAGCACCCATTGATCAAGAAAGATTTCAGTTGTAAAAATCTAACTGCAGCCAAAGAAACAGTGATCGAGTGTCGATCGAACTTTAGCTTTTCTCTCTCTCTCTGTAAAGTGTGAATATGACTTTCACTTTAAACTTTCTCGGGTTGATCATCAGTGGCGTGGCTTGCTTTGCAATATATCGATTGATCTGCCATTTAAACCCATGCAAAAGGATTGCTAGATAGGGTGTTTGCAACCAACACCTCAATAATCCATGTTTTACTGTAGTTTTAAATGGGGAAATATCAATAATCAATCATTCATGCCTCGCTACTGTTGATCATTTGAGCATATTACATATTCGAGGAACTGTACATTTTTAAAATTGTTAACATTTTAGACAAATGTAGTGTAGGAAAGTGATATGCTGGTAATTTTTTATTAGGAGTTTTATTTTACTGCAAATTGTAAAGTGTATGTTTTGATATTGCACACAATTTCTTGATCTCATTCATCCTCTTTCACTTAACAGCTCTTGCTATCTATTGAGCCCATTTTGAATGCAGAATTTTATCAGTGGGTTCTCAGGTTAATATAAATGGATTCAAAATGAGCCGTATTTCGCCATCATTTTTTTCTCTCAGAAAATCCACAACAACATTTTGATATTCAGATAAGCGCTTTAGATAATGTGGTAGAGAATACAAGCTATCGAACGGAAAAATCCCGAGATCTGTCTTTTGTACATTCTTTGTTCTAAAGTTATATTAAATTTTAAAAAATAGAATGTTCTTTCAGGCTCAGTTTGCTTTTGTTTTGCCACTATTTGCTAGTTAGTATTTAAGTTCTGATAAGTTATCGTTTCTGACTATCAGGGGATCTGTAATGCGTAATTTTTTATGTTTTTAAAAAATAATAGAACCGAGGGAAGTGAGATTGATAATTAGTTTTTTCTCCCCCTTGAGCAGCATGGTCTGCAAATAATTATGACATCTATCTTTTATGCTTCTGATGAAATCTCATCAGTTATTTCTTTTACAAGCACTTAGTTTAACAAAAGTATTTTCCATTCAAGTATCACGAGTTACTTGCAATTTAAAAAAAAAAAAAAAAAAACAAATAAACATGCCTTCCCTTGATGAAGGTCTATTTTTCCCCTGAATATTAATAAAAGGAGATGGTACGGATGATGGAAAACTTTGGCGCTGAATGAATTTTGCTATTTTTTCATATACTTACATAACATGTGTGCTTTACCAAGCTCCTGAAGACAGTGAACTTTAGAAATTCAATTTTCAATATGCCAAGTTTGGGGAAAGTAGGATGGAAAATTGAATTTTTCAGTGGTTTTAAACGGTCGTTCTCATGGTATTGTTGTTGCACTGTCACTTCTGCTTTATTTAATTTAGAACAATCCTCTGTTCTGATATCGACGAGACCATTCGCCTTATGTTTTTATCACTGGGAAAAATGTTGGTTCTTTTCGTCAAGAAACACCAGAACCTAAGGGCGTCCGTTTATTCCCCTCGCTGGTGAAGAATTGAAAGCCATCTTCAATCATGTTGCAATATTTCTGCGAGAAACTGAGTGTAAAATGTGTAAAGATCAACTTTTTAGCCTTGTATATTGGCATATAGGAAGTCGCATTTTTCAAGCTCATCGTGTTAGGAGATTGTGAAGAACAACATATTGAGCTTCAATGAGCTCTGGATGTTTTTCTAATCCATGCGCTTTTTTCTTTATCCGATAGGAACAGCTACAGTGGTAGGTAAAAATGTCTAATGAGCGGGTGTCAGAGGAGGAATATGGTAACTGAGGATTTGTTTCCATCAAATTAATGTTCGATTGAGCGAGTTCAAGAGGTTGAATGTGTTCACTAACGGTGAAGTCAACAGGATTAGTTGTGTCATTCCAATGGTTTAGAAGTCCTTCCCTACGGCAATGATCCCCCTGGGGTCTCAATCATTTTTGTAACAAGTTTAACCTTTCAATCCATTATGCGGAGGATAAATAATCTTACTCACTCATTGCATGCTTTTTTAAAAAGGAGTGACTTCAATATGCAATCCAGTGGCTGTGTGTAATGCACTGGCTTCATTTAATCTACATGTATCTCACCTACTGTAGCGTTGCAAACTTTATATTCAAAGAGGGGATTTGAAAGAAAATCTGCCCTCTTATCTTTTGAGCAAGTTATATGGTGCTTTTTGGATGGTTGATACTTTCAAATTCCTTACATACCCAACCATCACTTTCGAATTTTTATTTAGCAAATAAAGAACAAAGAGTCAGATTAATGTGAAATTAATTATCTTTATGGTTGGCCAAGGTCTACTGTTATTTCGTGTTAAATTTTCGGAAATGATAAACCAATATCTTTTGGTGAAATAATAAGAGAAAGAGTTGATCTGACCTTTTTCTCAGAATATTCTTCCAAGTGGATAAGCTCTGAAGAACAAAAAGCTCCCATAGTGCACGATCTATGACCTTTCAAAGGTATGGGTAGTGCCTAGATTAGTTTCTAGACGATGCAGAAATAGATTTGAAAGTTGAGGTCACTTTTTTGTCTATTTTTTTAAGAGAAATAATTTACTTCAAGAAATACGTTTTTATTGGAAACTGCTCTCCAACATGCGCAGAATAAATTAAAGAATACCTTACTTTAACTCCATACAAAATCATTATGTGGACAAGAAATGTTGGTTTTGATCTAGTGCAAGAATTTTCAGTACCTACACAATGAAGTCAACCACTATCCATTGTAATATTTTAGGCATTGGATGTAAAGTCGACAATGCTATGTTATTTTTGTAGTATTATTCAGTGTTTTTGAGAAGACAATATAATTAAACTTGTATGTTGTATGAATCTCATTCTGTCTTACCCCTACTCCAGATATCACCAATGGAATCTATTTAATCATAGGTAGAACTCAGGTAAATTGGCAGTTGTTTACTTTTGATTGACAAGCACAGTAGACAGATTTATGTTTCTGCTAATGGCAGCAGCGTTGACCGAGGTCAATCCTTGATGGCCATTGGACGATTCCAAGGCGGTCGCTTGCAAATGAAAAGTACGCAACAGCAAACTTATATGATGCAAGTTCTGTCTTATTATAGTATACTCTACCACAAGTACAGTGAACTGCTCATTCTGTCAACTTGAACTGATACTGTAGTATTCTAAGCTGGAAACACTTTAATACGGATAGAATTCCAAGGGTTGGAGGTTAGCTATCTTGCCTGCAGCCTGATTGTTGAAATGTTGTGTTTGTCAGGTCATAGACGACATAGGTTAGAAGGCGGAGCGTCGTTGGTCAGCTATGTCTTATCGCTGCTTTATCATACCTTTGTCAGGTGGAATGGACAACATACTGTCAGAAACTTAAGAGGTGCCTTTAGCTTGTCATGAATTCCACAGGACATAGGCACGACGAAGCGGCGATAAGACATACGCGACCAATCACGCTCCGCCTTTTAACCTATGTCATCTATGTCTACCTGACCAGCACAAAATTTCAACCATCAGGCTGCAGGAGTGGGGAGAGATTGGCGTTTGGTGGGCAGTTGAGATATAAAAATTTTATGGTCAGTGTGAAATATTAGGTACAGTAGGAGTTAGAAAATTTAGAATCCTGATTTTATCATCAAAAGGGTAAATTCGATTCATCTTACAAGGAAAAAACATGATATGAATGGATTGAGCCTAAGACATATCCACCTCTTTGAATATTAACTTTATTATGGGTCCACGTTCCCTCGAAAGATTTATTGTAAAAAATATTTAAGGCATGCTAATCTAACAGTACTTTCCCTACGTAATTTGAAATTCCAGTTGACTCGTCCTTTACTTAATATTAGTAAAAATGATTAACTTACACCTCCCCCCCCAAAAAAAGTAAAAAGAATATCAGTCCCAAATCACCCTTAAATTTTGCACCATAATAAATTTGTCAAAAAAAATGGAAAGAGTAGAAGAAATCACGGCCACGGCGCAGTTTTGACTTGAGTTTTAAGGAAATTTTGCAAGACTCAGAAATAAAAACCAAGTCGGAGCTTTAGAGGATTGGTCCAAGGAGCTTATTGATCGGGAGCTTTGCATGCTGTCTCAACTATTGCATGATCAAATACAGCAGAAAAAGAGATTGTTCCATCTCCCATGGACAATCCATTTTTTCAAAGATGATACAATAACAGTAGCATGTGAGACATTTAAATATGATGGACTCTTTAGTTAATATCTATACTGTAGGAAGGAGGGTCAAAAGTAAAACCTTCAAGTGCATACATCTTTTGAACGAATCAGCACAAGACAAACAAGAAAGGCACTGGCAACGTTGACACGGTATAACTCCTGATGTAACCATTTCCCTAACAAGTTGTTTGCTGTTTAGTGCAAAGAAGCAAGAGTAAAACTCAAAATACTAGGTTTTATTTTGGTGGTAACATTGAACATTGCCAAAATAAAACAAAATTGAAATTCTTGTCCCTAAAAAGTACCGCCCTCCCTCTTTGGAGACCTATGTATACCCGGAAGTTGACCAGATTTGGAAGTCACACATGCTATTACATCATCCTTGAAAAGCTGGATTGTTTCTGACCGAAGGCACAAATCAACAGTAGATGGATGGAACTATCTCTTCCTGACGGCAAAAGAATAAAAGCCTCGATTTTTCCAAGTCCTTGGTCCAAAACATTTGCATATTATTTTGAGTGCTTTAGAAACAGAAATTTTCATTTCACAGGTTGAAAGAACACTGATTCTGCTTTTAATTAAATACAACAACCGCCAGGTGACAAAGAAGGAGGAACAGCTCAATTATAATCTATTCTAACAATTAAATCGACGTTATCTTTACAATAACTTAAGTTCTTAGTTTAATCGTCCTCTGTAAAAATATTTCAGTATTTTTAAATCGTTTTTATACAATAGAAAAATAAAAACTCCAAACTGCAAGGATGCAAAAATAGGAGATTTACATGTCTTTTCTCGTTAAAAAAAATAGTAACAATGGAGCAATTAGAAAATGCAAAACGCTTGGTCATCTGTGGTGAACAAACCATTCATCGATATATTATAAAGCAACAAAAATTTAGAAACTGATATTAAAAGTCATTCCCTTACTTCTTCTATGTATGAACAAATTCAAAAACAGATTAATATAATTGTGTTCATATTCTTGACCATTCAATTAAGATGAAAAAAAAGCAAACCACTCCTTGCTTTCTCATTCGAGACAACGCTACAGATGGGTACCATTTTACACGTTTAATAAATAAAAAAGTTGCTGCAACTATCTACTCAAACTTGTACAGAATGCTGAAAATCTTATGGAGGAGCACAGATCAATTTCTCACATCAGATACTCATCTTAGGACACATATGAAAAATTTAAAATTTATGAAACAAATTCTGTACAAGGACAAAATTAAAAGTCTTGGAAAACTTTCATCGATTTTCAAGTCATGGGACCACTGATAAATTATGGTCTCGATGGGCTTCGAAATTACAACATTTAGACACTTCGGTGTGGGAAATGCATACAAAGATTCCGATGTGACGAAACTTGAGACACGGAAGGTTGCTACAGGGATGTCTACTTGGACAGTTTTGCAAATCAATGATTGGGAAAATGCATTCAGTAATTTCAATGAGCTAAAACTTTGATTTATCTACGCAGTAACTGCCAGTTTCATGAGATGTTGAAAGTAAAAAATGCAAAACTGTACAGATTTCCATAGGATTGAAAACTTTTTTTCTGATAAGAACACAATGACCCTTGAATATGCTTAGAAACTTCATTGAAATAGTGCTAGTATCTACATTCAGAAGACAAAAGGATAAAGTAGGGACTTATGAACAAGGCACGCCAAGCAGTTTTAAGCTTTGACGATTAGATCTTTGACGCATTGGAGCACTGCAAGCAATTCGCACTACCTACTAGGTCTATCTGTGCAAATGTTTAAATTCATTGCTCTCGACTCTTCTCTAAGATGTACACAGAAAATTACTATATTTTTCAGGCCATTGGAGCTCTTTGTGATGAAAAATAAGTAGATACCCCGAAATACTGACCCATGAAAGTTACCTAATACATGCTTGAAAAGGAACATCGACCTGAAATAAAATCATACTCAATGTACTGTCTGAAAGCTTAACAGGAACCTCTTAAAGTAGGTATTTGTAATCGTATTGTCTGGTAGAAAAAGAGAAGCATTAAAAAATTATTACATAAAATTAGACAACATTTATAAAATGATAGTTCCCTGAAAAAATAAAATTATGGGAGATGCATACAGCCTGACAGAGTCCATGGGGAAAGCAGAAGTTATGATTTGCTCAGAAACAATTTGCAGCTAAGTATCGAACAACTACAATATAATCATCATTTAGAATTTGGGTTTGCCACTTAATCAAAGCTCTGCCAATTTTTTAATGAAAAGTACAAGGAATTGATTCTTTGAAACCTCATTTTATGTCAAGGCGATAAAAAATCATTTGAAAATCAGACAAAGGTTTTACTTCGAGGCCCTGATAGGAAATTCACCATACCATAATCAGATAAACTAGAGATAAATTTTGAAAATATCACTTGAATTGTTCTCATTGTCAACCATACATATAAGAAAAACCCCTCAATTTTCTGTTTGATTTTGAAATATATTCTATCAATGAGGGCTTAAAAAGACCCAGTCTTAACATTTTTCAGCACCTTTTTTTTAAAAGAAGTTTTTAAGTAAAGTCTCCAATAACTTCAATACCTACGTCCTTGGCACATACAAGTAATTATGGGACTGGAAGCAAAACAGTGCACCAAACCACTGCTGTGCTAAGGAAAAATTGCGTAAGAACCTTTGAGCTTTTCCACATTTCCTCTGATAAAATTTTCACTTTTAAGGAGAGTTATGAATACTTTCTTTTGATATTTTCAGATAATTTACATCTGATAGCATACAAAAATTTCTGAGAAATTGAAAGAAAGGTATTCATAGATTTCCCTGAAAATTCGTATTTTATCAAAATAAAATCGGCAACGTCTGAAGCTCACACAGCATTCTTCCTTAGCATGGCAGACTGCAATAAAAGAAACAAAGGGAAAGCTTGACAAACAGACTAATCAGAGGTAATGGTTTTCTCTATGACTTGGGAAGATATGGATCCTTCAAATGGACGTACTTCTACCTAACGGAACTATGTGCATTAAGACATGAGCCCTGAGACCCATAAGAATACATGCATAACAGGACTCACGTTATAATGCACATAGTTCCGTTCGACAGAAATTCCTCCAAATATAAGAAAAAACTCAGAAGGGGAAAAATGTAGCTCCTTTGCTGGACTAGTAAGTGAGGTCGAAAGAAAATTGAGAAGGGATATTTTGAAGGAGTAAAAATTTAAAAATAGGTAGTCTAGTAAAAAAATAAATATCGGGCAGCTTTTTGATGAACGTCCATAATTAACATAAGTTGATTGCTGACATTCGAGCAAATTAAGAGACATTGTGAGCTGAGAAAATTAGAAAAATTCATTTTGATATCGTCTTGACACAAATTTTTGAGGGAAGTCCTGTTGGGACAGTAATATTTCTCCTACAAGCACTTGTGTATTCCTATCAAATAATTACATTTATGTTTCTTTTACTGAGAGTTTGGAACAGAAAAATTGGTTGCTTAGAAATCACAGAAGGGCCACTTAAGCATTTGAGACTGATCCCATTTTTGAGCATAGTTGGAAAAATTAACAGAATAGGAAAATTGCAATCATTCAGAAATATTTTTCCTTCTCCACTTTCTAATATCACCTTGCAGGGGAAGTGTAATTTGTTGATAATGTTAAAATTTGATGGTTCGATCCAAAGGAATAGCTCTGACAGTTGGGAGAGGAGCTGATAATTAATCTAACATTGAGCATCTGTTTCAGTGTTCCTGAAATTCGAAAACCGTTTGCAAGATGTTTAAGATGACTAATATTTTATTAATCTCTAAGACCATTTATGCATGGTATTTACCTGCTCCTACCCAATGCAGAATCGATTGGTTTCAGGGTACAAGGAGAGGGCAGTAGTTTCGTAACAAGGGCAGTATCATTTTTAATTATTGTGATGAGAAAAAAAGAAAGCAAAATCAGAAGGAACATTTTGTTGCCTCTAATTGCTAATTGAACCCAGCCACTGTCTCTCTTAAATTACTTGAATCATCTACACAGGCAGGGAAGCAGAAAGTTCTTGGCCTTCCCATTTTTCGGACTGGCCTCCTCACAATGAAAACCTCTTTATACCCCTAAATTTCAAAGCTAAGACCTTTCCTCATTCACCAATTGCTGCCATTTTGCAAAAAAACGTGCAAATTTCATGATGAAACACGCAGTTTTAACACGATTGCAAGCTGGCCTTCCCAGTAATTCAAGCAGGTGGCTAACCCTACACACTAGTCTCTCCGACTCTGACAATATTACAATTCAAAATTGTTAATACTTTGTAATTGTACATCAAATCTTGTACTGGTTTTGCTTCTATAAATATGGAAGAAGGAGACGTAGGTGTCAATGTTTGGGAGTATTTTAACCACTAAAATCACTGATGAATAATAAATACTTTTAAAGTACATAAATGAGGAGTTCTTTAAAGATCTTGGTCTTCAGAAATGTTTACTTGAATTTGACAGAGCATTGAACAGAAGACCAAAAGAACTGTGTTAGGTGAAAGAATCATACCTTACATTTTTTCATCATTATAACCTTTTACATAGCGCTGGGGAAATAATGTTGAAAGAACTGCTTGAGAGAAATGGTTGCACATAAAATGGTTTAACGAAAGATTTTACTAAAAAGTAGAAACACCATGTTTCATCCAAGTTTGAAAATGTATTCCAAAATATTTAAAAAATGTACTTCAGTTTAAGTAGAATCTTGCAAGAAAGGGGGGGGGGGGCTCTCATCACTCAAACTCAAAAAGCTGAAGCTTTCACAGAAAGTATGAATTTTATTTATTTGGGTTATGATTGTTCTTGGAATTTTTAATTTTTTCAAATTCTAACTTAAAAATAAATTTGTTTTACTTGTCAATATGGAAAAAATATAATGAGAGCTGGTGCTTGAGTTCTTCTTCAGGCTTTTAATAGGTATTCTTTCAAGCATCAAAAGCAGTTGAATAATACAGCAATTAATTTATGGAGTATAAAAATTCATTCTAGATACGTTAAATCTTCAGCTGCTTTTGATGCTGGCGCATGTTGCCCTTACATTTCAAACTCAACTCCTTTACTCAACTCCTTTTGCATTTAGTAATGTCCTGACCTCTGCACTCAGTATATGGAGTCTCATCAATATTTTCCTATCAACTCATTCGCACAAATGTGAATAAGATTTCACGCTTTACCATCCGCTACTTGGCTATTCTTAGGAATGCCAGATCTAACGACAGAGTTCTGACGCTAACAAGTTCCTTTGAGAATTCCATATGATACTCAGTACTTTTGTAGAGAGGGGGTTTGAACTATGCCACTGTAACATATGAATGTCCCAGAGAGGTGAGAGATGATATTTCTACATTTTTGCATTTATCGCCAGTTCTGTTCCTTAATGAACACAAGACTTTCAAGTTGTAAAATATGACGTCAACTTAGGCTTTAGTTTGTCCATGCTGTGAATGTGAGCAGGGAATAATTTTCAGTCTAAAGAAACAAAGAGCAGTTACACGACCAGACCCACAGTAAATTTGATTCGAATGCCACTAAAAATCGTGCGGGAAGTTCCCAAAATCAGGTTGGTGATATAAAGAATCATGCCAAAAGCAAGTCTTACATCCTAAAAGTAAAAAAAGATATATAAACACAGAAGTGTTACTTGCATGCATTAATAAAAGCAAAAGTTGTGGAGCGCAGAAAGAGCCTGAATAATGTTCATCGTATCATCCGAATTTCCGCTTGTCCGACAGATTTATCTGCGCTCTGAGGCACGTACATTTTCCATTATCCAGGCCCTTATTTTGTTTATTAAAAGTTACTTCTTGATTCAATCGTTTTTACTGTACAAATAAGTGTACTCACAAGTCTTGGACAATAAAAATAACAATATGCCTAAATAATTAGATATTTATGATTATAACAAGAGAAAATATACTCACATAAATAACATTTTTCTTGATTACTCGTTTTTGAGACTGATAAATTAAAAAAGTAGAAAAAGAGGGGCACACTGGGCAAAAACTGCAAACTCAGTAGATGGAAAAGGAAAAAAAAATATATTGACAATGATGTAAGGTCATTGATCAATCAAAATCTTTCAATAAAGCATGAATATTTTCCATGACATCTCAATGTTTTCTCAAATCTTGCTGAAATCTCAGATTTAAAATTTTACTTGAAATTTCTTTTGGGGGCGAAAATCTGCAGACTTAGGCCGCAACATCAGAATTTTAGAAAATGCTTCTAAATGTACAAAATTTTTTCATTAAAAAAAAAAATAAAAAAAGAAATTCATAAAAGAATCAAAGTACAGCAAACCAAAGGAAACATTATAGCATCATTTTCCTTTCTTTTTTTTATTTTTTGTTAAAGCAACATTGGAGAGAAAAACTGCTGAACCCATTCCCTTTTGAACAGAAAACCATAGGCATTCTGACTTCAGCTGACCATGATTAAAGTTTCTACCATGTGCAAGGGTAAAAGCAAAGAAAAGTGAAGAAAGATTCTAGTTGATAAAAATTAGGGGGGGCCATTCTTGGAAGGATTTTTGATAAATCTCATTGAAGTAGCGAAAAAAGAAGAGGATGAAAATTAAATAAATTAATGGATAAAAAATTGAAAAAGATGAGGAGAATATAAAGGCAAGTTGGCACATGAAAAGTCAATTATAAAAACTATGAGGCGTTATCACCACATCCAATTTGCTGCAGCTGATTGCCACCATAATTTGGGTTACTTGTATTGCATAAGATGGAATATACACTATCAACTTTACTTAGTTGTTCGAAGAACGGAATTAGATCCAGTAACTCTGTGTCAGTCATGTCATTGAACCACGAGGCAACAGGCACCTGAAAACATACAAAAAACAATAAATTGTTGGCAATTACATATCATATGGGGGGGGGGGGGGATAAGGATTTCCAAACCGCGTTCCAAAAATTAATACTAGAGTTTAGAAATAATGAGGTCATTACAGAGTCTACAACTTGGTTGTAATGAAAAAGAAGGAGAGCTTCAGAGATTCACACTGATTTTTTGTCCACTTTTCGTTACTACCATACGCTTTGTTTTTCTTGTATCAAAAACTGTGGGAATTGATTACTTGCAGGCCACTGAGCTTGTTAACCTGTTTCAAATCCTTGCATTTTCAGGAACTGCATTGTCTACTGATCACGCAGTTAATTTTTTAGATTTTTCCGAACCGTTTTTCCCTCCAAAAAGGACTTTTGAAGTTCGAAATTTAAAACATGTTTGCCCGCGCTTTAGCGGCAATCCAACATGGCGTCCAAATTACCCCCCCCCCCCCTTCTTGCCACACATTCGACCAGACACCGTCAGCGGAACCTCTACGCGTTCGAATATTGAGGCTAATCAAAACAACCAACTGGCTGTTATCAATTTCACCTTTTGACAAAGATTTCACTCGTTTTTGGAATATTTTCTGAACTGTTATTCGTTCAACTAAAGTATCTAACCCTGCTTTACAAAGATCTCAACCTGCCATCTCCTTGGAACGTTGGGAAATCCGGAAATATCACCCGAAACTGTGTTAGTTATATGTGTGTGTGCCTATCACTTATCTAAAGGTGTTTGTTTTCCAATTGGAATCGCCGTGTTTTCGGTGTTGGGGTTAACATAGCACACGATTTTTACAGTGTTTGTCGTAATCAAAATATACATCCAAGTGTTCTTCTAATGATACATTTTCTGCAGTCGTACATAGATTCTTGCACTTGCAACCATTCAGTATTCTAACAATTTTGACATTGGACGGGCATTGTGCTGCTAGAACATCTGATACCAAACTTGGTATACAAAGCACTAAAAATGCAGTGATAAAATTTAAAAAAATCCGGAAGAGATCATTCATCAAAATTGTACAGTCTAGCCTATAACATCCGGCTGGTTAACAACATACACTGTCGCTGCCACGATGGATTTTGCCTCTATACCTGATCTAGCAAATAAGTTCAAATGCTAATCTGCCGTACAGAAACTTCCTGATTATGTGACCACAAGCGCCAGAAAAACGGGAAAGCCAGCTTGCCATACTATGAAAATTAGAGTGAAAACGGTGTTTTTTTGCATAAGCTGCTGTAATAATCGCGTGCTTTGGGCAAAAATAATAATTCACACTTCTCTTTGGAAAAAAAAGGTCATCATATTGAAAAGGTAATCAAAATAAGAAGGGCAACTTGAAGAAAAGACAATTGCATGGGCATTGTAGGAATTGTTAACATCTCAAACGCATTTGTTGATGCTGATAGGCTAACTTAAAAAAAAGTCCCGACAAAACGCCTGCAAAACAACTACTCACTGCATTGTCCGGATGGAAGACATAAGATGCTGGCGAGTTATCAACAATCACAACTCTTTGTAGGTCACGGCCAAGCCTGGTCAGATCTTTGACGTAATTCCCCCGATGGAAGACACATGATTCTCTAAACAGCCTTGCTCGTAGTACACCCCATCGGTCCAATAAGTCCGCGACTGGATCTGCATACTGCAAATAAAATGAGATTTAGTTACTCCACGACGAAAAAGCAGAAATAAAAGGTAGTTTTAGCCAACAGTTAAAAGCTGTCCATAAATTCAATCACTCTCCGAGGAAGGGAGGAGATCCAGCACTGATTATGTCACACTTCTTAAGATTTCCTTAAAAGTTGAAAAGTTAATTTAAAGTCAATCATGCCGTGTAAATGCTGCAGAGTGCAAAAATTTCATACATTTCTTCAATGCTTGTTGATATTTTTTCATTAAAAAAGAAATCTAACCCATCCAAAACACACCATTAGTGGTTGCTTATCATTTCTCTGCATTATGCTCATTTTGTATATCTGAGTAATGCTGCATTTTTCCAGTTGCAGCAATAAATAAGTCACATAGTATTTCAACATTATTTCCATGGGCAAAAAGGAGTTGATGACATCGTTTTATTATTTTATAGGTGGAAAATGTGTAGACTTGCAAGACAGGTGGGAGGGAGGGGGTCCGAAAATCCGGTTAATAAAGTGATAAAATTGATGGATGGCCTTTGAATGTGCTGGAGATCATATTTTACAGGCATTGCAAAGCAGCCAGTCTTTCTTAATTATTTGTCCTTGTCAATAATTCTTAACTTCTGAATATTCAACATACAACTTTACACATACATAGTGAACTTAGTTTGGCTACCCTTCCCTATCAATAAATTAGAGCCAGAAGGTTATGATAGACATTTTTGAAAACAAAAAAAAAAAGCTCTTACAGAACATTTCTTGGACTGTCCAAGAGGAAACAGAGGAAACAGTCAGAGCAGTTTAATGGTTGGCTTAACCACAAGCCTTCCTTCCCTTTCTGCCATCTCCTTAGTTCTCCTTGGGGGTTCAAGCTTCGCGCACTCTTTATTCTGTTCACTTTGCCTGATGCGACAGCTTCTTAGCTCTTGCCCATACCATGTTTCCAATTAATCTTTGGCACCGGTGCAGCAGGCTCTGAGGCACCAAGTCTCACACCTATTTTCAGCAATTTGTCCTCACCCCCCTTTTTGGCTTTGGTCAAAAGCGAGTAACCGTGATTTACAGCGTAAAGCTCCTGGCTGGGCGTCAAATGCCCATGCATGTCCTTGGTAGCTGGTGCACACATAAAAAAAAAAAAAAAAAAAAAAAAGATAGCCTTAATCAAAGCCAGCAAAAGAACTAAAATCAAATTTTCTTCCCTGAAGAAAAACTTTTCTGCGCCTTTTAAAATGAAGAGACAGCCTCAACTATAAATATTCTTCAACAGTTGGTTTTATTGTTTTTTATTTCAGAATGATTGATAGGGGGAAAAAAAATGATATGAACTTTTATAATTAAAAAAAAAGTATTTACCTTAGCAAGACTAGCTGTAAAAAGCACACACTCATAAAGTTCACCCATACGTTGGAGAAAATCATCTACGTAAGGCCTTTTCAGGACATAGACTTGATGTATCTGTCCTTCCATTTCTACTGGTACTACAAAATCAGCATTATTGATTGGCTATAAACAATAAAATTAAAATCAGAGTACACAAACACACTTAAGGTCATTAAATTTACATCTTGCTGTTAATGCCATATTTACAAGATGGTTACACAGGAGTGATAAACCAGAGGCTGAATTATCAGTCTAATTTCAGATATGAAAGAAGCAGACAACTTTTCAAACCTGAAAAATCAGGGCAACAGCATTTATAACTTGGAACTTGTAATCCCCCGTTCTCCTCCCCCCCCTAATTTTAAGATACAAAATTTCAAAATACAAGACACAAATCTCCCAAAAACTTATAATTACAAATGATCATTTAGAAAATGACAGTGCCAAGTTGAACTTGAACCATTAAAGCATGCATTGGTTTTCAAACGTGTCTTCTTCGGTCTAGAGATATTAAAAATGTATTGTACAGGGGAAGAATGCCTCCCTTCTCTGCATTGGATACAGTAGTCCGCTATCATGCAACCTCAGCCCAATACGATGTGGAAATTTTGCGGAGCCATAAAAAACCAAGAATCAGACTAATCACTGATGAGCAACTAAACTTCCTGACTCGTTTTGCTTGGTTTTATTACCTAGCACTTCCTGGTTTCCCTGTTGGTAACATCCCTGTGCATTTGGCTAATGATGAGTTCAATAATACCTGATACTCATTTGCAGCTACTTTCTTGATTTATCACTATTAATACTATGCTGGGTAGGAAATTATACCTCTCTGGGGCAAGATTCCACTCTGTCTGCCTGTTCCCTCATGATATGAAAGTATTCACAGAGAATTATGATGTTTTTTTTGGCTGACTATAAATAGGAATTTATGTAGCTTGGTGCATCAAGTGTTTGCTCATTTCTGCTTACTGTTTAACGTTTTAACTGCCTCCGTGAGTTGTGAGGCGTCAAAAACTAGCAATTAAGATGGACATCACTCTGAGGCAGTGGTAGCATCATCTTTCATACGCAAGGGTAACATACGCTCAGAAATGTACTGATAGAGTATTCTCTCTACTCAGCGGAAATTATTTAAGAATGACTTTCATAAGCGCTGGTCCCCGGGGACCGGTAAGGCAGTTTGAGTGTTAACCTACGTTGGAGATAATATGATTAGGAACAAAAAGGAAAACAGTGGAGGGATTTACTTTAATTCATACCTTGAAAGAGCTGTGAACTAGAGTTTCGTCCAAATCAATTACCATACATTTTTTATGCATGTCTTGATGCCGGACAGGTGGTAAGAGATAGCTTTGATAAGATCGGGGTAGAGTTGGTGAAGCACGGTTAAGTCTGGAGTTGAGTGCAACATTGTTGTCTCGACCTCCCCAACAGCAAAGCAACGATCGAAGAAAGCCCCTGGCGCCAGCCTTTTTGGGTGTCAAGGCTAAAAACAAAACAGGGAGATATAAGTAAAGGAATATGAATGAAGGAGAATAAAACTCTGAGAACTTTTAACTTTCAAGATCCCTCCCTCACCTCCAAAATTCAAAGGAATAAGGACTGCTGTAGGATAGACATCCTTGGAGTAATACTTAGAGATTGCAAATTATAGATTTATTAAAAAATTTTCTTACATATTCCTAAGCAATATTTCTGTGAGTTCTTTACAAACTTACTTAAATGTAAAGAACTCATGATCTTTTTCATTGTAGCATTCAAAAAATTCCATAAATTGACAAGATTTCGAATAATAATTGATTCTAAAAAAGTACTCAAAGATTTTTCTCTCCAGAAACTTTTTCATACCTAGTTTACTTGATAGTGAGACTTACAAGATTAAGACTCGCTAGGTGTAACCTGCGAATGAAATTTTTTTATCGTTTCACTGACTAACTAGGTTAAATCTGAAACAATCTCCTCCGTAAAAATCTAAATTTTGCTAGAACATTGGTTAGCATGTAAATATCTGTTAAATGGTGCAATTTTTGGATGTGACATTTGTCTATTCTTTCCTTTCCCCCCTTCTAGATAATGTAACTTACCAACTTCCGTGTTTTCATTTTCACCTGAGGGCAGAAACTTGCTGCCTTCAGGACTTTTGTTTTCGCCATCCGGTAGAAAGACTGGGAAAAAAAGAAGAAAACAAAAATGACTGTCTGACCACAAAAATTAACGCGCCAACTTGTGCATGTGCAAATACATCCTGGGCATAGCTGGATGGGGAGGGGCAGGGGGATATGCACCACATGACCCATAATTTAGATAAAAAATGGTCAATATCTGCAATGTCCATCCAATGCCCCCCCCCCCCTCCCCTGACAAATGTCTAGGTGTGCCACTGGAGTAATTACATTGATATTAACTTTTACGCAACTCTGACAAGCTGCTTTCCTTCTCCCTTTTGCATTGCATTATTGTAAAAACTAAGGTGATACATGAAACTGACGGTTTTCAAGGTTAAAACATTAGCTTCGGTGGCTACTCACATCAGAGACATTGTTATTTATTGTACCTAGCGATAAAATGGATTCAATAGGGAGACGAGAAGGGGAAAAAAATGTAATCAGTTAAGGATGACTCAATTTCAAAGGGACAAAAGACATGTGAACTAATCTCATATTAGTAAGCAAACCCTCAATACTGATGAATAAGAAACGGTGCAACATCAAAAATTTAGTGTCAGATTCAACTAAGGGGTTTTTTTTATGAACGGTGGTACCACCGATCACCAAACTGCGTTCTTTAACTCACTGGTCGGTACTGACATCACAACTGGAGGAGCCATCGCCAGTGGATTTGGTGCCACCAACCTACCGCTCGGAGCACTGGAGATTTCTCCGGAACTTTCAATCCACCGGTGGAGACAATCTAACCCTCCTATGCCCTACTTCAGCCAGATCTCAGGCCAAAAATAAACAAACAAATGATAAAACGTGGGTATTTTGCGCCCGCCACCGCCGCTGAGTCTGGTGATTCCGCTCTGTATCGTCACTATTGCCTAGGCATTGAATTATGTAATATTCAGGTTTTTTTAGTGTTATTTTTCCTCGTACTTTAATAATAGCAGAAAAGGAGTTAATGCTGGTACATTAAGTATATATTTACACTATTGCAATGTCATTGTGGTAAAGGTTTGAAGAGAGGATGAAATCCATTAGTTTACATTGGTGGAAAGTGCATTCTTAATCTCTCATCTGATTGCAGGCAATTTCGTACCAAAATGGTAACCGATGGAATTCCACCAATCAGATAAAGAAAACCTCTCTACAGATTAACTACTGCTTAGTCTGCAAAAAAGTATCTACAAATGAGGTGTGCAAGATCACAGAAAGCAGTTCCTACAGCGCTCCAAAGATATTGTCACAGATTTTAATTAAGCTAAACGCAATGGATTGTATTCGGTGTAAGCTTTCAACTGGCGGTGAAGATTTTCAAAAACCGATGATATCCATTCAGACGCTAATGCTTTAAACGGGGCAGGTCCTTGCTCCCACACAACTCTCATACATAGGTCGTGATCACTAGAGTTTTTCAATGTGGTTTTGCTCGAAACAACTCAACAGAAACACGTTATGCAAGGTAGAAAACTGAATCAATTGAAAAGATAAATTTTGATACATACAAATTAACCTAATTTGCTAGTTCAGATCCACAACGATTGATGTGTCAACAATTTGATTTGTCAACTTCAGGAGAAGCAGCTAAGTGTTTTACCGATCACTCCTCAGAAGAACTAGTAAAAATCGAGCGCAAAACAGGATTTACTCAATAAAGTCGCAAAAGATATGAATGTTACGTACCTTTCTCAGGTGAATAATTTCCTAGCCTTTCGTCATCGCGAGACACCTGAGTTATGATGGACGATGCGTCCATTTAAACATTTGCTAATGAACTTTCGTGAGTTCGTGATTTTGAAATACTTGAATAAAAACACCATAAATAATTTAGCAAACGGAGTTATCGTGCGAAAAATTAAATACTTCGACACTGAGGTATATCTAAAATGGCAGATGTCCTTCAACTTCAGTAGAACGACTGAGGCGAGAGGAAATAGAGTCCGTGAAGGGGATAGAAGTATAAAAAGGAGTTGCGAAAACAATTCTAAATACTCATCACACTATTGCGCATTGATTAATGCACGGAAAAACGAGAATTTCTTTCGAAAATGCCACCATCACGACAGTTGGGTTGCTCCCATTTATCATCACCATTCACAAAACGAAAACGACGAACGACAACAGAGGTAGTGAGCGGAGAGAGGGGCTCGGGGGGCGCCAAAGCCTGGGCCAGTTTTCATGGTATTTACATTCGGCAGACATACAACTCCGATGGCGAGGCTACCGAATAAAGGACGATAACCGTCCCAACTCAACTTCTCAATCTGGAAAGCGCGAAATTCAAATGCACGGGCTGTGCTTTGGAAAATCTGAAAGAATACTAATATAAAAGAATAAAAAATACTGGATCATAAAATCTTTGAATAAAACTTTGATCTTGAGTCAAATAAGTTACAAAACTCATCATTAATTAATTAATTAAGTAATTACAAATTAAATAGGTTCGACATGGTTCGACAATACAGGACAGGGACACAGGTGAGGTTATGTTTACTTTCTTCTATTTTTTTGGTTTTGTGATGGTTTTGGGATTGTGTCATTGTGCTTCCTTCGCTTCTTTGTTTATTTTACAGTTCAATTCCTAATTCCTAATTGTGCCTGACGCACCAATTCATTATTTTTCTGCATTTAATCTGTATGGCCATCAATCAAAATCAGATTTCCTTTCAATTTTTCACTAGCTCATCCTTGTGACATCGAAGTAAGTTCTCACCGCAACCTCATCATGAGCTCCACGAGTGATGATTCACCTAAGAAGCCTCAGTTTGGAAATCGATTTCTTCAAAATAGTGAAGATGTATTCCTACATAATGCTTGGTATGCGTACATCATCTATCTCCATTATGAACCTCTCAGTATGTAGTTTAAGACCACACTTCATGAGTTGACATAATCTTATGGTCATTTTTTTTTTTGTTGCCATTGATTAAATATTTAACATGAGGTTTACAGGTTTTTACGAGAGGTAAAAGTGATGAATTAGGTCCAAGAATTTATTGGAAGGGGGCACTGTGACCGAGGCACACAGACATTGGAGACAATGCGCCTCTGCTAGTTGTGGCATTATCGGAAATACCGGAATCCGCCATTCGGCTACGAGTCGGTCCAGAATTATTCTTTTTATGCAAGATGTGCTTGATGTGGACCTGAACAAGTCTCCAGTTTCTGCATGACTCGGCCACAGTCCCTTGGAAGCTAGATTCTTCCGGTTGCTCTCTCCAGTCATGCTCTCTCTGGAGTGAAATTTCTGCACTTGAAGATGGTATCTTCTAGAGTGTTAAGAGCAGTCAGGCATTAGGGGCAGTAAGGAGGTGTGAAAATCTTAAAGCAATGAGATAAGCCTTGAAGGTCCTGTGGCACGTCGTAAATCTTTTAGTCAAGCTGCCTATAATACTACAGCTGGCTTATGGTATGTCATGATGAATTGCAATCTCCGACCAGGGCAGAACTAGCACTGCTCCACAAGCTAATTTATGCAATCAGTTGGCACTGTTAGTGAGTGGTGGCATGTATACGTACTTGACCTCAGTCTCAACATAAAATGAGAGAGCTCCAATATCGAATGAGTACGGAAAATGCATGAGGCAAGTTTTATCCTGTTGGCCATGAAAACATATCAGGTGTGTGTGACAGTGTCAATCGCAGCAGCAAGATGGTCTGGGGTTTGATTCATGGCGTTCTCATATAAATTTTATCTGTTCTTGTGATTGTTGAGTTTTGATGTGTCCCTTCTTTCTTCTTGCTGCATTAACAAAATATTATAACAAATTAATCATTAGTATGGATACCATTTATGTGTCAAGGCTTTGAGTAGAGCTGCAGAACTCTCTCTTTGCTAAGTTTTGGAAATTTTTACGTTTAAACTTTTGGGGCCTATTTACAGAAATGCCAAAATAGGGATCCAATAGTTTTGCAGGAAGAAGCTATTGACCAAGACCAATCCACACAGGTTAGTATTGTGCATCTTTTTGAAATCCACTCGGCCGCAGCCATCGTGACAACTCATTGGCTGCTCCCTCAAGGAAAACATTGCATTTAAATTTCCTGCAGCAAACACAAACCGCTCTACATCACCACACAGTTTAGTTCCAAAACATGACTGACCTGTGTAGATTAGTCTTGCCATTGACTGTGCCCCAATCAAAATTTAGATGGTTCACTACACGACTTCTTCTTAAGAGAGATATCGGTAATAGCAGTATAAAATATTTTTTGTCTACAAAGAGTATTTACTTGTATTACTGGCTTGTTATGCTGTTTGCTAAGAAAAAGGAAATTTGAAATAAATGCAGAACGAATTTTGATCTGATGAAATTTTCTGTCGGATTACTTAGAAAATAAATACGAGTCTCATAGAGGTCATTGAATAAACTTAATTTTGCAGTGAGCTCAAGCTGTTAGTTGCCATTGGAGATGGAACCTTTACAGAACACAATGACTTACTGCCAATCTCGTGGACTTGACACACATTTTGTCCCATCAGGCACCTTGATCCCTCACCGGATATCCACATGGAGGCATTAAATAGTCCCTGGTGTTCAGATTTTAACTCAGTTTATTGTGAAATAAATTTCAGCCCTCTATTAGTGACCGACACCATAATTTTTGTTTTAAAATTTCTATTTAACTTGTTTCTCTGTGGTACCATTTACATATTTGTGTTGTCAGCTCCTCTTACTCTGTTAATTTATCCTCTTTTTTTCCTTTTCCAGGGATAACGTAGAATGGGATGATGAAATGACCAAGAGTGCAGAAGCTAAGATAAAAGAGCAATTGCAGTCAGCAATGGATGAGGAAAAAGGAGCAGAATTAGATGAAGAAGCAAGCAAATATTGGGATGGATTTTACAGAATACACCAGAATCGGTGAGAGATTTAACATCCCATCATGGATCAGTTGATTCAAACATTTGCTGGGTATGAAAACACATGTCATGGACAAAATCACAAGTTTCAGAAGAAAATTCTTTCAAATTGAAACGCATTTAAAAAATTTAAATGCATGCAGCCTAGAGAGTCTTCAATGAGTTTATTTAGTGATTTTTGTCTTTGAAGGAATTTTCTCAAACTTTTTGAAAGGATATGAAACCCTGAAAAACCAGTTCAAAGTTGCATATTTTGAGCTCCCATTTATACATCCACCGCCTAAAAAGCCAAGACAATGTTCGAAATTGGCCCTGCCACTTTGGTTTATCTTTTGAGGGCGCAACTCCTCTGCCATATTTTATGATGTGTGCAGTTGTTACCATTGCATGACTGCACAGACCATTGTTTTCTGCAGACATAGAATAATAGCTACCAGAAGGGCAGCAGTCGGCCATCTTTGCTCCGATTCTTGAAATCTCCGCGATCCCCGCTCAGCCGACCGTTTCAAATTTTGCAGGGAAAAAGAGCAAAGTCTGCTTCGAAGAAGTAACTGTATGCAATCTTATGGGAGGATCTGCCACTTACCTTTCTGGTAGCTGTTATTCTATGCTGCAGAGGCACTGCCCAGTTGAGGGAGATTTCATGCCAGGAGGCATGTTTTGGATGCCAACTTCAAGATTGATAGACTCAACTCAGTCCCTTAGGGAAGTTGAGTGTGATAACATTTGAAAATCGGCAGCTGGCCTGTCAGCATTGCCAAAAGGTTCCCCCGATTTGCAGCTCCTACTTAGCTGTTCCCCTCATCCTATTACATACATTGTTCTGACGCAGATCGTCCAGACAGTGGGGTAACCATGCAAGGGAGCAGCGCAAATTGGGGAAATGTTTGGAAAGGAGTGATTCAGCAAATCAGGAAATTCCAAAGAACATCTTCTTATGGGACTGACCGTGGTCTATCAACTATGGCCAGTTTGGCTTTAATAGCAAGTTGCCTTTGAATTAAGCAAAGAGGCGCTGGCCTCCTGTGGTCTAATGGTAGTAGCGCTGGCCCCATGACCAAGAGAGACCATGTATCTCAGTTTGTAACATAGCAGACTTCCTGTCATACTTTATTGTTGAAATGGGAAACTACTCAATGTAAATTCTTGAAAACCTCCATGATTTTTCTTCTCTGTGCCAAGAAAACTTTGCGGAAAGTTCAAGCAATGATATTGATTTGTTCTCCTTTAAAAAAATAAAATGGGAGCAGAGATTTTTAAACACTTTAAATGAGATCGTAGTCTGATAGTTTCATTGTCAGTATATGCCCAACCTGACGGCATAGGGTAGGTGGCTATTCTCTTTACTTGAATGACGTTTTAAGTATCGCAATAAGTGGATCACATTAAGTACACAAAAGTACGTAATTATTTCTGTAAAATTATTTTTTATCATTGAGTATGTCACCATTTTAATTTTATAATTTTCAATGTTTTGTTTAACAATGAGACTTGCGTAACTCATTCTCTGTTTCCTCCCATTACAGATTCTTCAAAGATCGTCACTGGCTTTTTACAGAATTTCCAGAATTACTAATGGATCAAAATGAATCCACCTCAACCAGTGCTGCTGTGGATGAATCTGGTGGAAGGTTTAACGTTCTGGAAGTTGGCTGTGGAGTAGGGAACACTGTTTTCCCCTTATTAGAGTACAACTCTAATAAAAATTTCCATGTCTATGCGTGTGATTTTTCCAGTAATGCAATAGAGATACTGAAAGAACATGAAGGGTACAACCCGCAGAGGTAAGTACATATTCCTCTTCTCTATGACACATCAAATATTGTTCCACTTGTTCTTAACTTTTTGTATTTGCAGTTGTTTATCTCCTGATTTGAGAATTTCTTGTTGTCATTTACTCACTTCCTCACTCTTACTTGTACTTAATTACTTACTCTTACTACTTAATTTATTTACTTTAGTAATCAGGAGGTAAACAAATGCAATCACAATAACATACACCCTGATAAAAGGAAATTCTCATTGACATTCCCAACTTCCTCAGGATTTAAATGAGTTCAAATTATTGTTCATATTCATGAGATGATACTTTCTTTCTCCAACAAAAAGTAGGCCACAACCCAGTCAAAGTACTGTGTAAGTCAATGAGCTGCGTGTATGTTCTATTGTTTGTTTGTTTTTTTTTTTATTTTCTCTCAAAAGAGGCCAAAGGATAAAGTTGAAAATTAAGTTTATAGCCTATTTTGTTCTTCAGAGGATAGCAGTATAATTGGTAAAGAAATTTAAATTAATTCACTTTTAAACTATTAAGGTACTTGAAATTGGAACTTTGTAGGAAATGAGTTTCTTTAGTGTAACCTCAGCTTTCCAAGAGCCCCTAAATTATGAATCTTAACTTGCTTTTTATTATTATTAAATAATACTTTTTTTTTTCATTCATATTTTCCTTTGCATTCAAAATTTTCTCATGCTACATAGCTGACTATTCTTTCACATACTGCATGTGGTCATCATAAGATAACGTCTAAAACATTTGAATACGGCAGGTTCTGTAGGACAATTTGAGTAATTTTCATACAAATCCCATCTAAATGATCTATTTTTTTCTGTACAGTCATAATATGTCAATTCTATCTGCATTGAATCGAAAGCTCATCACTAAAATTATGTTTCTAGCCCCTTAATCTTTACGAGTTTTGGGTTCTACACCAAATCAAATATGTAGCTCGTATCAAAAAGTGCTCATCATTGTCAATAAAAGAAGAGAAAAGAAAAGAAGAAAAAAAAAGTGTATTTCTTTCGGAAAATACACAAAAATCTCAGAAGATAAAGAAAAATGAATCCAGTCAAAAATGTTATAAAAAAAAAAAATATATTTTCGGCGCATTCAATTTCCTAAGAAAGGCCTGTAGCCATAATTATGAAACTTTTCAGTCTTTTATTATGTAGTAAAATATGACATTTTTTAAACCCTCAAGTTGGGCGCTTCTCCAAACAAACAGGGTTCTTGCCCACTTTTTCATTGTATGATGAAAAAATCAATTAAGAGAAGCAGATCACCCTAAAAAAAAATCTGTGATGAAATGGAATTTTCTTATTTCTGAATTTGGTAGTTTTTGAAGCAAGACATTCGAATATAAACTGCTGATTTTCCCTAAAAAATGCTTACTTTTGTTGATCAGACTCTTTTTTTCCAAACGCTAGTCTATCCTCGTTTTATCACCTGTTTTTTCAGATGCTGTGCTTTTGTGTGCGATTTAACTGAAGACAATTGGGATCCGCCTTTCACGGAAGGATCATTAAATATTATCATCTGCATATTCGTCCTATCAGCAATAGCTCCTAATAAGTAAGTGTTTCAACTTCTCAGTTTTTCTCTGCATCTGAGGGGGAAAAAAGGCCTCCATGTTTCTTAGGTTTTATGGTTTTAAGGATCAGCAGAAGCGACCATTTACATAATATGTATTACATGAAGGATTGAACCTATAATCATGAATAGTTTAACGAACAAGAATAGTGTGGCAGCAATGATTGAATGGTTAGATGAAGAGGGACTAAAATGGAGAATGACGTGGGAAAATGGAGTGGTGGGTAGTTTCTCCTTCTACAGAGGAGACTTCAGCAAGATCAGCCAAGAGCTCCAAAAGGAGAAACTAGAAAGGTGGCTTGAGGCTCTAGACAAGGTATTTCAGCACAAGCAGTTTAATTTACTGATTAGGATGGAGAGTCCTGAAGGATTAAGAAAGAATGCTAGGTGTAGACTTCAGGCATAGGCAGGACAATGGAAATAAAATCAGAAAAGCAAGTTGGAAATTACCAATTTGGAAAAATCAAAATAAAAGAAGTCAGTTATCAAGGTAGAACAACTCTGCAGTGCCAAGAAAAAACACCATATGAATTTTCAAGAGTCGCCAAATTTCCTTCACACAGGAAATTATGCAACGTCTGAGGACTTATATGAAGTTTTTCCTTAGCACAGAAGATTTACAAGAAAAACTAAAGGAAAAATGGGAATTTAAGCAGAAATTCTAAAACAGTCATGAGGATAGGGTAAAGAGATGGAAAAAGAAATGTTTCAAATCATTGGTTTCATAATTCTAATTTATCTGCATTTTTCTATGCTGTTTCAGAATGCAGAAGGTAATAGATAAATTCTATTACTATTTAAAACCAGGAGGTGTAGTTCTTTTTCGAGATTATGGAAGATTTGACATGGCTCAGTTGAGGTTCAAGTCAGGAAGATGTATTGAGGAAAATTTCTATGCTCGTGGAGATGGTACTAGAGTTTATTTCTTTACTCAAGGTAAGCCATTCGCATTGATTTGATCCCATTTGTCTTTGATGAGTTTTGCCCATGGTAGAAGGTAAACAGGTGAAGACATTGAACTGTCTTGAGTCTGATTAACTGGTCTGACTAGTACATCACAAGTCTCTGTGGAAGGCTTGTTACATTTTTCTTTGAATGGACCTCATTGATAGGGTAGAAAAGATAGAAAAAATTAATTTTGAATGGGTGTCACATATTCATGTGTCATGCTCTGTTAATAGGCATCTCTCGTAACTAGGGCCTTAAGTTAGTAGTATCCATAGAAACATCATTGCTTTTCCTTGGCATTTTAACCCAAAATGACGAGCGCATTTTCTAAAGAGTTAGGGGCTCCCATTTTTATCAAATTGTTTTCTGAAAGGACGGACTGAACCAAGGTTCTGAGAATTTTTCAGATTCTTTTAACCCTAATTGCTGAAAGAAACCTGTTTTGAAAATTTTTAGAATGGGATCAGTTAGAAACAATATTTTTGGAGAGTTCTGATGACATATTGAGGCTGTAAGTCAGCAATCACATATCTCGTTTGCGGTGTCTGAAAATCTCTACCTCCATGTTATTTTTTTAAAGGAGAACAAATTGACATCATTCCTTAAAGTGTTTGCAGAATATTCTTTGCACATAGAAGAAAAATTTCGGCAGTTTTAAAGAATTGCCGTCGAGAAGTTTTCTGTTTAAAAAATAAAGTATGACAGGAAGTCTACAACATCGCTAACCGAGTTATGTGATTGCCGACTTGCACTGTCGATATGTGAAACTGGATTTCTTGATTGGTTGAATGCAGTATCAAACATTGCTTTGCTACAACGACTGAACTGTCAACTTTGGATTAGCTTTTCCTATCATCAGAAACGCTTTTTTTAACTTTTTCATAATTTTTTGGGGTTTTCATAAAATTTTACACCAGAAAATCTGTACTACAACCATGCAAAAATTTATCGCCACTTTCCCATTAAAATTGAGTCAAAATGTACGAAGAGCCATTCTCTGCATCCTTTCTTTGCCTTGTTTTTGTCAGACAGTTTTCATCATCAATAAAGCTTACTTGAACTAATTATTTTTGAAATAAACGTGAAAGCTTAGCAACTTGCTTCTAAATTATTATATTCTGACTGTTTTAAATTTGTTTTCCTTTTTTTTGCAGGAGAAGTTCATCGGCTATTCACCTTTAGCGGATTTGTTGAAGAGCAAAACTTAGTAGACCGAAGATTACAAGTCAATCGAGGCAAATTATTACAAATGTATAGAGTATGGATTCAAACAAAATATAGAAAACCAAACACTGAGTAGCTGCTGCTTTATAGAAGAACAGTAAGCAGTGCCTCTCAGATCGAGGTTTTTGGAAGAAGTGAATAAGTGTAAGTGGAAAATCCCGACCTTTCTCATGACTCAAGTGAAAGGGTAGCAGAAACTAACTTTTGGCATGAGCCAATCAGAACAGAGCTCCACATTGCTGCAAATCACACTCACTTTAACACTTTTCCTAATTGGACGTATTTCTATCAAACAGAACTATGTGCAGGTGGGAAAGATGAGGTGTGCTCATTAATGCTTGGGCTATAAGAATGAATGAGAATGATAAAGCGCCAGTAACGTAGCCACTACTCCAGTATCCATTTGTCATCTTTAACTCATGCGCCATGTGCACTATGCTCTTGACACATGCCCGCGGCTCATGGAGTGTGCACATAGTTCCATTCAACAGAATGTAAAATCCCGCTTTTCTAATTCAGCAAACGAACTGTGTGGTAACTGAATGCAAGACTCATGAGCCGCGGGCATGTGTCAAGAGCATAGTACACATGGTTCATGAGTTAAAGACGACAAATGGCTACTGGAGTGGCGGCTACGTCACTGGCGCTTTATTATTCCCGTCCATTCTCATGGCCCAAGCACTATGAGCCCACCCCATCTTTCCCACCTGCACATAGTTCTGTTTGATAGAAACACGTCCAATTCTAGCGTGGAGCTCAACCAGAAACCAGAATAAGTTGGTAGCGGCCATTTTTTTTTTTTTAACTCATCTTTTTCAAGTACTGAGTAAATTGATTTCCAAGCCATTTTTTCGGACCTCTTTTACATGAAGTGATGGGAAAAATCAATTTTGAAACTACCGAAATCTGGACCTATTGAATCCTGGAGGACATAGGCCTTCTTATGTCATTAAGACTGTCGACCTCTGGTCAGTTGGATTTAAATCAACTTTTCCTCCCCTTAGACGTGCATTTTGAAACTTTTTATTTTACTTCTTGGTTTTTTCAGGAAATTTTGCATTGAGAGTAACCATCAGATACTGTGCAGATATTATGTGCCAGTGGCCCATCACACTGAACTATTGAGAAAACATCAGCTAAAAATAATACCTGAAAAAAATGAAGAAAAAATTTGCAAGCGAAATTCATAATCGCTCTAAAATGGAACAGAATATAGGCATCTCAGCAGTCGACGAATCAACCTTGAACGAAGCTTAACTGATTTTTAAGCATTTGTAAATAATCATTTAATAATCGGTTTTTAAGTTAAAATTATCATGAAGAAAGTCATTGAGACGTTGCAGTGCACTCAAGCTGCTCCGAAAAAGACAAACCTAGGATAACTTGTTTTATTTAACTTGATAAAAAATCAGAAAAATACTATGCAAGTTTTAGCAGGACTCTTTTCACACGTTTGCAAACAGTTGTAACAGGTGAATAATGTTCCTCAACAAAGGAATTACTTCATCAATGCCAGTGCTGAATTCCTACCATTTATTTTCGATCACAGACATGTGCCAAGGTTGTCCCAAAAATTCAATGTGAAAAGTATAGGCATCTAGCAAACATTTAAAAAGCCTGAAAGCTTAGAAGTGTTACAGTTTCTTTATGGGAGCAAGCAGCCGATTACAGCAGCAAATTCCATTACTACCAAGCTTCAATTTAAAAAAAAAGAAAGCTGTAATTCGTTAATCAGTAGATATTTTACATTGTAAGCCGTGCTGTGATAAATGTCACTATTATCTGACAATCCATTGACTGTATAAGATTCATACCAGTTCCCATATTCACCATGTCAGTAAATAAAACGTGCAGTTGGAACATTTTGATTTCTCTTGTCTTTCATTTTTTCCTTAGACACCGAATCATCAAGCTAATTTCTATTTGAAATATATGCTCAATGAAGGCATTGGATTTTTTTTTATTCTTCTAATTTGAGAGCGCAAGGTAGGGATGGCTGAAGTCACTAATGTGTATTGCTATGCTTGCAACGTTGCAAGTCTTCACTCAAATTTTATTTTATAACAGAAAAGCAAGCAATAGTTTTCTTTTGTAATTATCTGTGAATTTTCTTGGCTTCTTTAAAAATATTCTCCAAAAATTTTAAGAGGGTAATTTATTGGATTTTTCTTCTTTTTTTAAAAACAAATGAAATCTAATAGGAGATTTTTGTATGTTGCAACAAAGATGAGTATTGCTTTAACTTGAGCCATCTATACATGTATCATTCTTACATGTTGCCAGTGATAATCGATGGTGAAACTGCAAAAATGCGTACCTCGGTTGCGGTGTTTCAAAATTTCCACTCCTATTTTATTTTTTAAAAATATACTGAACCTATTTCGCATCTTCACATTTTCACAGAATATTTTCCACATGGAGATGATAAGTCACCGAAGTTTTCAAGAACTGACGTTTAGTGGTTTTCCATGTAAAAAATAAAGTTTGACAGGAACAAGTCTGCAATGCTGCAAACCAATGTACGCATTTCTGCAGTTTCACAATTGTAATGCTATTTTTTGTTTATTTTACTAAAAATAACTTCAGTAACAGCGTTTTAAAGTTGAAATGTTTGGTTTCAAACACATTTTCAGAGTTAAAATTTATCATTGTAAGTAAATGTCTCTTTTTTAAGTATCTTCAAAATTTTGGCAGGATTTTTTGTCAGGAAATGGAATGTGAATTAAATACATCAGAACAGTACCTACTACAGGGGCGGACTGGCAGGCAGGAACACTGGGAAAAATCCTGGTGGGCCGGTCGGTTAACTGTGTTGTTTTCTTTTTCTTTTTATTTGTCTTTCTTTCTATCTTTATCTCCATAGTCTAGAAATATGTGGAGAAATGGGATAAAATCTTAAAGAACTGGTCACTTTCTCATTAAATAGGGTGAGGCTCCACGGGCCTCCACTGTTCCACAGGGCCGCTTTATGCTCCATGGTCGCAGCCAACTTTAAAAATATTTTATCACTCTAATTGCGTATGTTCGTGCTTAAAAATGCCTTCGTGAGGTGCTTATTTTTCAAAATTTTCCAGGGGAGGGCCCCCGGACCCCCCCCCTTCTCTGGGCGGTGTCCCCCCCACCCCCATTTCAGTTGTAGACCGGTTTGGCTGTACATTTCCCGGACACTTTTTTCGTCCCAGTCCGCCCCTGACCTACTACACTATACAAACTCTATTATTCTACGTATTATCTAGTCAATTTCCAGGGGCATGGTATGCAACCCGCACCTACAATGCACTGTGAACTGATTACGTAAATTAAAAAGTTCAACTAAAAGTCAGGATTTTAAACTAATTGTCAAACGAATTGTGGAGATTTTTCTCTATGAGTGTTTCTGGGGTAATTTGTTGGATGCTGTCGATCCAAAAACATTTTCAATTCTGTACGAAATATGTATTCTTACAGGGTTAATTTTCAATTTTTATTACTACTGGTCGGGAAATTCCGTAGCCACCACGAGAGAACTGCTTGTTGAGTTTCTGTTGAAGTGTCGAGTCATCGGTGTGAAACTCGATGAGTATTTTAGCATACTCATGTCAGCGAACCACTCGTTTCAATGGGCAAGAATTGTAGTTTTTTGCCATGCCCGCTGAATTTAGTTGTAATATTTGTGGAGCTTACGTGATAAATTCACTACTAGAGGCGTGTTGTCAGCACTCCTTCCAACTTCAGGTGAGTATCCGGTGAGTAAGCGATGGGGGCTGCAAAAGAATCCTGAGTAATTATGGTGCAACAACTCTGGAGTTTCGGCAGCCCTGCGGGGTATATTGTGAGAATGCTATCAACCCCACGCCCAACGATAGTCAAATCAACTTTTGCCATCGATGTGGCTAAATTATTCCGGAATCATTTCTTTTAATCTTGGTCGGGTTATTTATGAATGTTCTAGAAGTGGAAGCAATCTCGAGGAAACCTAGCCCTCGATTTTTGTAAGTATGTGCAACGATGAAGAGAGTGCAATTAATCCAGTGAAAATCTGACACCTGATCCATGATGGTCAAGTTTAGGGATGGGCTTTGTCATTCGCAGATGGGGTGTGGGTATCTTCCATGAAGTTTCTCGGCTCACCTACGTCGACGTCGCAAGGGGTTGAGGGGTTAATTCTTCCAACAGACATTTAATATTCGGCGTGCGTATGATTCAGCTTCATTTCGGTGTAAATATTTATTATCATTAGCGGTTCCTAGACTGACAGTGAGTGCCTTTGGATTGAAAACTTATCGCGGTGTTTTTTTCCGATTTGGCTCATTTCGCGAGAGAAATTGAGTATGTGATATTACTCCAAGTCATTTTGGTGAGTTTTCCCGGTTGAAAAATTGGTGCACGTAAATTTCTATCCTTCCGGCTTGTCGAGTTGCAATCATCTCCATCTTCCCGGTATATTTTGTTTTGATTTCCGCAACGGCGCTGTCCCTAATCATCCCGAAATCATGAATCATTATTCAAGCGGCTCTCGGGCCCTACGTGAATTCCTCGCATGTTTCAAGGTGATACGCGATTATTGTTGCTCATGATAAGAAAGTTGTTCGAGTTTCCCATGTCATCGTGATTTAAGGAGCCGCTTGTTGGATTTATCCTTTCTGCAGAAAATGAGTGCTCGGTTTTCGGGAGCACGAATGTTTCTTCACCGAGTGGTTCTGCTGTAAACGGAATTTGTCGAGTACGATCTTCTCAATCGATAGTTTCTTAGTTGTGTTCCTTATTACTTACGGGCTGAATACTCCGAGTTGAAGCCGATGTAATAGTTGCATAATATCTTGCTTTCTTATCAGAACCCTCCACCTTTACAGCAAATTTTATTTGAAAGTTGCCACTGCAAGTTCAAGTTGTCACGGTAGGGCTGTTTGAGAGGGTGGGGTTAAAGTCTTCCTCACCCCTTTCAATGATATTTTCGTGTAATAGGTGACTGTTGTGAATTGTCTTGACTCTATCCAAGAGCATTGCTTGTTTCTTACTCTTTCACCTCATTTTATTGTACAGATTTGTCTTATCATTACACTTTGTGTTCATTTTGTAATATTGTTCTCTCAGAACAGTAGGCTGTGGTTGATTTGATAATGGTGGAAGCTCAGCTATCAGCTCAACTTCTCAGGGGTTTGTTCCTTTAATCCTGATTGCCTCCACTCAATATATCCAAACATGTCTTCAGCAATCTTATCTCAGTTCCATTCCACCTCAGTAATTTTTAATTTTTCCCTAAGGTAACTGCTCATATTCACTATCGCAACTTTGACCTCTACTCATTGCATCTTTCAACTTTTCATGTTTTGAATTTCCACTTTCTACTTGTCGTCATCTTTTTTTTGTCTTGATGCAGTTGTCTTCCTATGATCTAGTGAATCATAAATTGCACATCAATATGAATGAGTAACTAGTGATTGGTGTTTATTTACTTAGCGAAGTAGGGTCATGTATCATCAAGAATGAGGTGAGATGTTTCTGAGGATAATAGCTGCTAATTGAAAACGTCAGCTGAATGTATGTATTCTCCTGTTGATTAATTCTGTCAATGGGCGCAGTATAATTTGACTCCTTTCAAATCATGATCTCTTACTGTGTATGTTTTTATTGGCAGTTAGTTAATACCTCTGCCAGTTGGCGACTGTGCCTCACAATTTAAGTAAAGCTTTCAAGATGAATTTTACCTCACTGAAGAAGGGTTTATAAGGCTCTTATGAAAAATATTTCTGTTCTTAGTGGTAATAATTCTAGTTGGTAGGAAACTAGTGATTATTTTTAAATTTTGATTATCTCCATCCTCAGTAGGAGCCAAGAACAAGTTTTTATTTTGGTTAATAACTCCGATTTGCGACTCATCCCCCCCCCCCCTCACTTTTCTGTTGCCTGTGAGGCTACCATAATCTAGTCAACCCTGCCAGTGCCTGATTCTTGTATGCATTAAAGCGAGGTTGATCACTCAACTCCTCTTTCATAGAGTAAAGTATAGCGGCTGAATCCTCTTAGATTTCAATAGCAAACCTTTACTACCTCCTCTCCTGTGACATAGCGGGAAAGAACTTCCATTAAATTCATTTTCTTATTCTCTCTGAAAAATTATGCCTACACAATGACTGTTCAAAAATTAGCTAAACTTTCCCAACTTGCATTGACATTTCTACAGTGGCCTGAATTTATTCCCAAACTTCACTTGTCTTTGATACTCCAAGTCTAACAGAATTCTATCTCTTATGTTTTAGATTTGATGTTGCAACAAGTATGCCTAGTGTTAGAATATCGCCTTCCATCTTGTCGCTAAGCTGTGATTCCTCCTAATATCATCACGGCTTCTCAGTGTAAGTGTACCCTATGTACTTGTGTCTCCTGAACTTATTTCTGTATCTGAAGACTTATTCGTAAGATTCATTTACTGAGACATTGTTGGAATGAATGATGGCCTTTTTAATGCCATTGTGGAGATATTCGGTGCCGGTATTTTAGCGGCACCAAAGATTTGTACCCCAAATAGCGCGGTATGGAGCACCAGTAGCACGTTTTGTGTAGACACTTGAATGTACTCAATGCTCCTCTATTTTTTTTATACTTGAAAGTATTAAATTATAAATCCTTTAAGGTTATCCACAATTCCTGCAGAGGTTGGTGAACCTTATAAGTAACAAACCTACTTATGGGTTTTCAAAGGTCTCAGTAATGTACAAGGATGTCGAGCATGGCCTTATGATCTGAGATGGCAAGAGACGCCGTCCTCTGCCTCTGGTATTGATAGTCCTGAGATGGTGACAAAATATTTTACCAGTATACTGTCCATTTCTCTAACCTTCAAAGCTGAAATTTATTTGGTCTGTGAAAGGTGTAAAATTCTTTGAGAGAGTGGCATAGTTAAGGCTGCTCCTGTTAGGGTGAAGCGCTTGAGCATTTGGCAGTTGATAGCCACACAGTCCAATGAGAAAGAACAGATTTCTTCTTTTAATTTTCTTCAAGAGGAGCCGTCTGATGCTCCAAGCCACTGACTCTCCGTTAGCCATAACCTGCTAGTGACGGATGCTTTTACTTGCTCATGTAAACAACGTTTATGTTCCCACTGGTACTCGTTAAATTTTGTCATACATCCTCTCTAATTCCTTGCGTTTTGTGCTTTTCCTAAAGTGGTCCTATTTTATAACTTCTCTTATTTAACAAACATACCCATGCTGAGCTGCTCAAAGAATTGACAGAACCTTAATCAAATAGCTTGCATTGATAAAAATAAAATCAATCTTCAACTTTCCTCTCCCAGATTTTTAATTCGAAAAAGTTTCTAAGAAATTCACATATTATTTTTCCCCTATAATCCACTTTAAATTTTTCTTTCTGTAGAGGGTTCAAAATTTGCAAGCAAATTCAGTTACTTAGTTGATACCATAGCAGACCTCAGTAAAGCCTAATTAATTAAAAAACAGAAATGACAGTGTTGTTGAAATGAGAGTGTACACCATGACATCAGTTTTGAAGGGTAAAAGGAAGAGTGCAAACTTCTATTCTTTGCTTCAATTGTGAAGAAGCAGGTGCACTAGGATGTGTTTAAAATTTAAATGCATAGTTGCAGTAAGTTACAATTCTCTCCTGAAAGTACAATCAACCTTCCCCCATTTTCAACTCAAATTCATGAACGTGTTCTCCTGGAGACGTAGAACGAAAAAACCTTTTCCCAATACATTTGACTTTTTCATTGCTGAAACACAGCATTTTGCACGGGGTTCCCCCATCAAATCCTTTTATCTAGGAGGCTTTCCTGTTCTTTTCTGTTTGCCTGGGTTTCATCCATCCTCGCGACCAGACTTGTTAGATTTTCACCTGTGAGATAGCAAGACCTAAATCTATTCCAAAATCAAGAATGCTCTTACATGCGAGCACCTTGCACTGTTGCTGTTGTGATAAATAAAAACAGTTCACAATCCAAATCCAAATGAGACGTTTTCTCACACAAAAATTGTGCTTTCTTGAGTTGGAATATTAGGCTGTATAATGTTAATTTTTATATGCACAAGATATAACAACAAAGCACCACAAAATATATTTAAAAATCACTGTTTTTACAATTCTCTATGTTATAATCAATATTTTTATTATTTACAATATTTTGTTTACTTCCAGTTCAAACTGTTAAATGATCGCTCCATGGCATAGCACCTAGCATTGCTTTATTCAGCAGTTATCTTTTTCAAAAAATACCGCCTCCCCCAATGTGTTTAAGTTATTGGAAGTCGCTTTATCAAGTTGTATCTTAATTTTCCATGAGAACTTTTTTACTATATCATGAAACAGTGATTTTTCCTTAAACTCTGGTAAAAGAAAAGTGTAAAAATGGTCAAGCGTCTAACATGAAAACCATCTATTTTCTTTTGCCATTGTGCACTTTTTTTGTGCTTTCAATAAATTCCTATTGTATCAGAGCAATCCTCTCTTTTAAAGTACATCCTGCATCACATTTGATTATCATTTAGGCTGTGCAGAAGTTATTGCAATTTAAATTTATAACTCTCATCTTCATCTCATCTTTCCAGGTGTGTGTGTAATGCACCAACCCCCGATGCAACACGGAGGTGCTCTTTTTAACGCAACTCCGAACTTTTACCCGCGACCGCCAGCACCTCCGCGCCCTGCTTGTAGACCTCTGCATCCATTCACTAATGTAAGTCAATCTCTTTTTCTCACTTATTTTTTCAATTCCTTCAAAGCTGACCATCCAAAAATGAGACCTCACACTAGACATTCCATACACTCGACTCGATCCCATCACTGATTTTTGCTATTTCAACCAACTTGCAATAAGCTTGTTGTTTCTCAGTTTCCAATATTCTTTCCTCTCTCCCTGCTAGGGTTATGTAGACAGGTGTAGTAGCAGTATACAGTGCATTGATAAGATCTCTGCAACTCCACTTCTCACATCAAAAATGCTCATCTGGCCCAGTAGTCTGCCGTGATAGCGAAGAGAGCAGTCAGTGTCAAATTTTTGAAAATTAGTTTTCTTAAAAATTCGTCTAATCTCTTTCAGATAAAATCACTGAAAAAGCTAAGACAGCAAAACTCATCTTTTATATATGAAAACAAGACACGTGTAAAAGCTGTAAGTGTGCAAAAAATAAAGAACTTTCAGGCAAGACAGCAGTAAGTGACATTTTTCCTCCAGAGAGCCAGTGAAAACAGTGCTTTCAAGGAAAGTGCCGCCCTCTTCTGCCAATTTCTAACCTGGAAATGTATTTTTTGTGTGTCCAAAACGCAACCATGAAAGCATGCAGAAGACAGCACCTACGGCTACCTTGCCTAACAATAGCCTAGCATGAAAATGAAAATACCCTTCTTCTGTAATTGAAGTGAAACCAGTCAATTTGTAATCATTCAAACGATTTCTAAGAGTCCTCTGTGTGACTAGTGGCAATCTGACAAAGAACAGAGGCTTCTTTCAATAAAATTTTCCGGTCAGCCGCTTCTCAGCTCATTTTCTCAAAATTTCATTTTTGCACTTAATGCACTTACTGCTCTCTTAGCTATCACGGCAGTAGTACAGATAAGGTATTCAACAGTGAAACTACCAGAAGGCGTACTTTGTTTGCGGTGTGTTAAAATCTCCGCTCACATTTTATTTTTGTGAAGGAGAACAAACCAATATCATTCCTTGAAGTTTTCAAGAATTGACATTGAGTAGTTTTCCATCTAAAAAAAAATAGTGAATAACAGGAAATCTACAAGGTCGCAAACCAAGATACATGGTCAGGTAGTGCAGGGTTGCCACGGTCAGGGAATTCAGGGAAAACCTGGAAAAGTCAGGGGAAAAAAAGTGCTCTGGAAAACCTGGAAGAGTCAGGGAATTTGACCAAAAACAACTAAAAGTCAGGGAAAAATTGACAATTTTCACGAGTTGCTTAAAATCTTTCTTTTTTCGGTTTTGAACGCAATAGAAAGTGCGATGAAGTGGCATATCTCGCGATGCATTCAAGAGTTAAATTATGCCAACGCAACAAGCAACGCAAATTGGAATGCCCAGTTTTTGTGTGTATTTTTGAAATTCCAACTACTACCGATGACTAACCACTAACCTTTTAATTTTCTTCTTTAAAGTAATTCGAGTGTCTAGGATTATTGCAAACGCAAAGCATCCAAGTTCTTAAAAAAATAAACCATTTGAAGCTCACTTTAAAAATAGGTGTTTGAAAAATCCTGGGAAGGGAGAGATAAATAGAGAAACGAACACCAGGAGAGACCCTTTTTTTTTGGAGTGTTTCTTCAAAAAAACAATTGTTCAAAAGTTTTCATTTCTAAAACAATTATTGGGTTGCTCAAGAAAGTCAAAAGCATCAAAATTAAAAGAAAAAGTTAACAACCCTTTTTGTATTTCCAAATGTTCTACAATTAATTTCTGACTCCTTAGCTTAAGCGCGTTTCAAATGAGACGCTATATTAGTGTGATGGTAGCTAGCAAGGTGTAAATTTGGCTGTGCGATCATGGCGCTCGTTCTCAAAGGTCAGGGAATTTCTCCATTTTTCGTCAGGGAAAACCTGGAAAAGTCAGGGAAAATCATTTCCAAATTTTTGTGGCAACCCTGGTAGTAGCACTGTGGTATCGTATTCTAGGAAAGTATCACCCCTCTCAGTTACCCACAGAATTGCCTCATGGAGTGTTTCAATGTTATGTGATGAGGATGGGCGCAGCTAAAAACTTTCACTATATAAAAAATCCCTTCTTTTTTTCTGCGATTGGTAGCTAGCATATAATTCTTGCTGGGTGCTATTGGCTTTTCAAACAAAAAGAGCTATAGGATAAGATGACTGCAATTCTGAAAATGAATCTTGGTCTCTATTGTAATGGGCCAACCATTAAAAGTGCAGAAAATGCCCAATTCTCTGATCTGCGCATCACAGCTAACAGGAGGCAAATCTTGGAATGTGAGGCAAAATCATAACTGTAAAAAGAAAACTCATGAAAAATAGTGGGTCCCTAAGTTATAAAAGTGTGGCTAGTTGCTATTTTACTAAGTCCACAATCTGGCAGAAACGTTGATTCGTGAGGAACAGTTTGAATCTTGGAACTTTTTCCGCTCCTGTCAAGAATAAGTTTCTAATCTGTATTGGTATGAAGATCACAGCGTTGTCTGCAGCTTGAGAAACAATAATGTAGCACCAATATCACTTGAGACAGTCTGAATTTCTAACAATTTTGCTGTAACAAGATGAATGCTTTTGGAATTTCCAGAAGCAGCTGGTTTTAAGAAAATTTCGTTTCTGTTCTATAGTGGTTTTTAAGACCTGGCAATGGGCTTTAAGCTCAAAATGGTCGTAGTTAAGATTTAGACTATCTTACCTAGTGCAAAAACGGTTTAGAAAAATTTATTCTCTCACTTCAGTCAATGCTAATACAGTAAAGCAAGATACAAATTAAGGCCAAAATGACATATCATTTGTATAATTGAAATAGTAAACTTAAACTCACGAAATAAACGAAATACAAAAGAAGTTTCTCATTTTTTTTTTACTCTAACAGTTTTAGTATGTTATCTAGGTTTATTGTAAAGTCAGTTAGGTACTGAAGAATTTCTATGCGTCCCTCTCATTACCCAGAAGCTGAGTTTAGCTTTTTATTCGATCCTCTTCCAAGGGTGGAGGAAATGCCCAATCTTGCAATGCTAGAATTGTAGAAACAGGGGGCAAAATCTTGGGTCGTGAGGCAATTTTAAAAAATGAGGAGTCCTTTTTTTCTCTCTCACTCACTGCCCTGAAAGTTCACATATCCTAGTTTACATTGGTTGTACGATTAATTTGAATTCACTGCTCCCAAGAAAAACAATAATCTTCTTGAATCAAGTGGCACTCTACAACGGTTTCGACAAACTTATTCTTCATTGAGGAATGTTTCTTTCCCGTGATTTGCGGGTTAAAATGTTAACCACGTGAAGCAGCTGAACATAAGCACCGAAATTAAGGTTTCCATATTTTCATTCTGCAAAGACTATTACGGTGAAGTTTAAGTAGTGCACAATTTATCTCAAGTAAACTTTGGTTTTTTCATGAGCGGGAGGTTTGAATTTACGCATCGAAAAACGTTAAAAAGCTTAACTATGAATTAGTTTAATTTATTTTCATTGTGTGAATCGTGCTCTGCGCAAAATTTTGGTCAGGAGATATGAGTCAGAATGCTTGGATTTGTACCTTGTCTACTGGTCCACTGGTTTGCAGATGCATTGTGCAATGGTATGTTTATACTCTTAGGCCTTGTCCACACGAGCGCGGTTCGCGGAACTTATTCCTCGAACTTGCTCAGTTCCCGGAACTTATTCCTTGAAACGAGGCATTATGTCCACACGAGTTCGCTCGAACTGGAACCGGAACTCCAAGAAAACTATACAATTATTGCAAAATAATAGATTATTATAACCGCCAAAGTAACAAAAATAAATGTCAAGACGCATATGAAGGACGTAAAAAACAAAAACAAGCAAATTCACATCAAAAGAAACATATTTAGAAGCTCGCGGAGTACGGAGGAACTTTCGGGTTTCGGAGGAATAAGTTTCAGCTCAGCTAAAAACTTGTTCCGGGAACAAGTTCCTCGAACTGAGTTCCGCGAACCGCGCTCGTGTGGACAAGGCCCTACAGCAAAAGCCAACTCCCGGCTGACTAAAGGGAATCATCTCCAGTGACTTTTTCGACTTAGGAATGGTAAAATCTATTTCAATTCATGCAAGAGTGCTTGAGAATGAGCCTATTTCTGGGAAAGATACTCCTCAATGCAAACAGATACAGAAAATTATTGATCTTAGTCTGTCTGTTTGGAGCTCACATGGATGCACTGCTATGCTAAGGAAGAACGCTGTATGAGCCCTGAGACGATGCCAAATTTATTTTGATAAAATACAAAATTTTGGGGAAATCTGTGAATATTTTTCCACAAATTTCACAGGTTTATTTGCTATCAAATCTAAATTATCTAAAAAAATTCGAGAGAAAATATTCACATATCTCCTTATGAATGAACAGGAAATTTGCCGACTCTCAAACGTTTAGACAGCATTTTTCTTTAGCACGGCAGTGCAGGTGTTAGTTTTAATGTCTGGTCCATCGATTTTTCAGTCCAGTAATGGATACTTTTTACAGTAAACAGCAAACTGCTTGTTTCAACTATGAAAGATGTGCTAACCTAAAATTGTATCCAGATTGTCAAGTTGTTCTCTTGAGTTACTGATTAGTGTGATATTCTAGGCATTAAGGCTTGTTAATAATCGAATTGGGAGAAAATCCTAAAACATGGAATGCGTTTTACTCATCTCAGTATTAACAAAGCTAACTCAGGGTCAGTCTTAAAACACAAATTTTTACACTTTGATGGAGCCAAGCCGTTACATATTAGGTACTGTAACATCTGTTTTGATTTACTCTAAGGAGCTGCGCCCCTTGACCCCCAAAGCGCTTCGCACTTCAGGCGTTATGCATCACCCATGACTTGGAGTATGATTAAGAGTCTCTAATATTTGTTGTAACATTCAGGTATAGCCAATTTACCGATTTGTTGACACAGATCACCTACATATTGTTGAACTTTATTTGAAGGATTCATTAAGTGACAATTAATCATTGTGTGAAAGGAAGCCAATAGTGAAAATTAGGGCGACATGGCAATGTCTAATCTTTTGAGAAAACATGGATTTGTAATACGAGTGGGAAAATGCTCTTTTTTATGAACAGACTAATGGCGAGTTTACAGCTCACTCCTTCCTTACCCAAATGATCTCTTGCTCAGCGTGCATCCAAATCCAGATCCAGATTCAACCCCCTCCCACCCCCTAGTGTCCTTTAATTATCTAACGGTTACACATTTGAGAACATAGGGGTGTGAGTGAATTTAATCGGTAGACAAACTCGGAAGAAAATCTGGGTATGACGAATCATGGCGTTTGCAGTACAAACTCTTCAAGGGGTGTTTTTTTCTCTTTTTTTGCAAAAACACAAAGCAACGTTCTGGCTCAAAATTGTGTAATTATGTTTTTTGTAGTCAAGAAATTTTTTTCGTAGATCAAGAAATGAAATCTGGGCGAAAATTAGGCAAAAATAAATGCAGTTAGTCTGATTTTAGTTATATCATCCTGGGGTGAGAAGGGGGAGGGCGAAGCTGGACGTGGACCCTTATCAAAATGTTTCGACCCTTCGATGGCGACTTGTACTCTTAGTGGTGCCAAGTCGACTGTCTTTGTGTCTATAATGGAGCTGCAGGATAAATTGGACTTCATTTCCCAGTGGACTAGTAGACAGGGTATGAATTTAAACTTTCTGATACATGTGTCTTCACCAAAATTTCACGCTGAACACGATTCGCACATTAAAAATTTCGGATACTAAGTCCTAACTAAGCTATTGAAAGTTTTTCAATGCGGAAATTTAAACCCTCCACTCATGAAAAAACAAAAGCCTTCGTGTGTCAAATCGCCCGCTAAACGTTATCGTATCAGTCTCTGAGGTATGAAAATGTGACAACCTTAATCTCTGCGGTTCGGCTCAGCTGCTGCAGGTTGTTTACACTTTGAGCAACACAAGGCGGAGAGGGAACATTTTGTGTCACGCTTATATGGGGACCTACCGTGTGAACATTAGGAGGTCACAAAATTTCCTTCGATAAAATATTTTTTCTTAGATAAATTCATGAATATTTCTCCTTTGAATTTTCAGATACTTTATATTTAAAGTGCGAATAAAATCCTCTAAGAAATTGGAAGAAAAAAATTGGCATGTTTCCCAAAAAATTCGTTTTTAATAGGAGAAAGTTTGGCAACGTCTGAAGGCGCTTTTCCTCAGCGCAGGGTGTCAACTGGCCCTGGAAAATCCGGAAATGGCATTGATTTTTTAAGGCCGGTCCGGAAGTGCTGAAAAACATGGAAATTCCGCAAGGAAGTTGGGTATTTTTCGCCTCGTGAAGTCGTCCCCCGCGTGTTCTTAAGACCGCCTGGAGACTATGCAATCCCTTGTGCATTCAAACATAGTACCGTATTTGCCCTCCAAATCGCGATTCTGTAGTCAGTTCATCCTCAGGCCACCAAATGAGCCTCAATTCTCGTGGTCACGTCACTTCTGTCGCGGGAGACTTTCGAATCTCTTCACGAAAAGGTGCTGGAAAATGAGGAAATACTTCTTTTGAGAAAGCACTGAATTTTTAAGGAGCATCCTGAAAAAGCACTGATTTTTTCAGACACCCTGGCTGATGACATGGTCTGCGCAGGGTTGCCACAGTCAGGGAATACCGGGAAAACGCGGAAATGTCAGGGAATTTTGTAAAGTCAAAGAAAACCTGGAAATGTCAGGGGTGATGATGAAACTGTCAGGGAAAAGTTGGACCGAGTTAAGCAGAAAGGAACCAAACCCAAGGAATTTCCACTAACGTTCTCTTGTAAAAAATGAAATTGCCGAGTTTAATTTGGCATTAGCTGATGTGCTTTGGTCCCTTTCTGCTAAACGCGGTGCAATCGTTTTAATTCACCTTCATTTTCCCTCTAGAAAGGGTTCGACGTTCTGAACAAGAAATTTTGCCTGAAAACTATTGCAAATTATGTCTTTTCAATCGTCAGGGAATTTTACTCAAATGTGTGAGAGATGTGAGGGAATTTCATCTCGGAAGTTGTGTGGGAATCCTGTCTGGGGATGAATGCCTTCATTTTCCACGGAATTTAAGCTCGTGGCCCTCTTCGGCGGAGCCCCAGAAAATCTGGCTACGAAGAAGCTCTCGATTCTGTCATCGGATTCAATTGTCGGCCGCGGCCGGCTTCGTCTGCGGAGGTCGTGGGGGCGGAGGAGGTGGGTCCGGGGGGCGGAGGAGGTGTGCGGAGCCGACATTGTTGCTCAATTAAAATCTGCGCCCGATGTTAATCCGCCACGGAAGCCGATGACCAAGGCGCCCTTGCCGAACGTCTCGTCCCCTCTTTCCATTCGAGTTGCACGCAACATCTGGGCTCAAACCACCACTTGGCATCGGCTTCCATGATGTCCTCTAGAGTAACTTTATGGAATATCTACAACTTTTTATTAGCTTAGCTTATCTTACCGAGGGCGCCACCTAAACTGCCGCGCCAAGGAAAAACGACATATGAACCTTCAGGCGTTGCCAAATTTCCTTCGATATAATCCGATTTTACGGAGAAAATCGTGAATATCTGTTTCCAAAATTTTCACACAATTTTGTATGCAATTTAATCTAAAATATCTGAAAGTTTCAAGAAAAAATATGCAAACATTTTGTCAATAATACATGTTTTATCAAGGGAAATTTGGCAACTCTCGAATGTTCATCCGGCGTTCTTCCTTAGCACGGCAGTAAAGGCATGCTGTGCAGACTCATCCAGGGACTACCTCCTATCGATAGCCGTAAATCACAGTCCACAATCATAGCTCTGTGTCAGGGAAAACCGAGAAATGTCAGGGAAGTCAAATCACCTTCATTGGCTTTCTAGAATGGCTTTGAGGTTTCGAACAACAAATTTTCCCCGAAAAATATTTTCAATTGTACCTTCCTAACTACCTGGCATGTCTTTAATTGTCAGGGAATTTCACCAAATTGTGCTAGGGAAATCAGGGAAATGTCAGGGAATTTCATTTTCTAAAGTCTGTGGCAACTCTGGGTGAAAATAATGAAAAACTGTGACCAAAAAATAAACTTTTGAAGGGGTTAAATGGAAGAATTCACAATTTTATATCGTAACATACAGAACCTGGGTCCTATTACTAAGATCTGTATAATGTTGGCTTATCTATAGGGACTGTCACCTGTCAACAGCCCCCAAAAACAATATTTAATTTCGAAGAAAGTTATGAATACTTCTTGAAATTTTCTGGTGCACTTAATTGAATCGTGAATACAATTCTCTAGAAAGTGAGGAGAAAAATATGCATAAGAGTTTCTGAAAATTCAATTTTTATCGTGGGAAAGTTGGCAACGTCTGAAGGCTCATATGGCGTTCTTCCCCAGCACGACGGAAATGTAATTGAACAATTCTGCTGTACTAAGGAATTTTGGATTGGGCCGGGGTGGCTACCGCCACCTAGAACAGGGGTGTGGAAACTTCCTAACCACGCGATCGGCCGTTCGCGTGAAATAGGGGAACCTATGTGAGGACGAGAAAAATGTGGGAATCCATGTGAGGACGAAAAAATTGGGGGAACTGTGGGAGGTTTTTTTTCTTTTTTTTTCTTAGGGTTTAGGGGGAGCTTGACAGTTGAGTGCGCTACTTTGAGGGAACCTAACTATCAAGCGCGCTGTTTTTGGGGGAACAAAACATTCAAGCGCGCAATTTTTGGGGGAACCAAACTGTTGACGGCGCTGTTTTGAGGGATCCCAACTGTCGACCGCGCTACTTTATGTATCGGGCAAAATTCTGCAAAAACTTAAAATGGGGGAACCTAAATGTATTTTGGGGGGAACCCTTGGTAGTTTCTGCATTCCTCCTGCGGGTCGATTGTTGAATCGTTATCGAATGACCTTGATCGATATATAGCATTGTGAAGATAGGGATTTATCGATAGAGATCATTCGATAACGATTCAACAGTCGACCCGCTGCCAAGAAATAACGCCGTGTGAACCTACAAGTGTTGCCAAATTTCCTCTGAGAAAATATCAGTATTAATTTTAAGGAAAATTATGAATATCTTTCTTTGAAACGGACACCGCACAGCCGCACATTCCATATGGGAAAGTGCACCACGATCGATTTTTAATTTGTTTACTGCATTCAATTCATCTAAAGATACTAATCAAAAGTGATCATTGCGCCAACTTTGTACGATGCACAGTTTTCGCACAATGCGCCCGGAACGCTTTAATTATTCGGCGATAAAGAGTCAAAACGAACAAGGCATTCGAGAACAGGTCTGATGTGAAAAAGGAAAACGTCGCGAGTGTCTGTCTTCATATCCATTCTTGCCTTCTCTGGAGATATCTCCCTCCCGCTCTGGTCTATTTGACGTTCACTGTTTTTCTCCGACTTTCCTGTTCTTATGCTCCTCAAGAATCTGATTTGGATGGTCAAACAAAAAAGTGTGCAGAATCCGAGTTGAGACTGCCGGCCGCGCGCCGCGGTCGGTGCTGGAGTTCCCCTGATTTCGTTGTTGACGCACAGCCGACCGTTCACTCGAGCGCTGAAATGAGGAATCTTTCTGACTCTCAATCGCCGAATAATTGAAGCGTTCCGGGCGTATTGTGCGAAAACGATGCATCGTACAAAGTTGGCGCAATGATCACTTTTGATCAGCATCTTTAGATGAATTGAATGCAGTAAAAAAATTAAAAATCGATCGTGGCGCACTTTCCCATAAGGAATGTGCGGGGTCCTTTCCAGAAACTGTAGATTAAATTACGAAGATAAAGTCTCGGGAAAATTAAGAGAAGAATGTCCACCGATTTTCCCGGAAATTGGAAGGCCAGTTGGCCGATTATTGAAATTTATAGACAAAGCTATGGACCAAGAAGATAAAAGGAGTATGGAGCGATCCTAATGGTTAAAATGGGTGGTTCTTAAAGACTGAGGGGGTTAATGATGGACTAACTTTCGGGTCTCTCGTGGGTTGCCGTTAGTTAGTCTATCACCTCTGTCCTTTGTCCATTGCAACCACCCGCTTCCGCCAATAGGATTCTTCCATATTCTTTTAGTCTTGTCTGTCTATTGTTTTGTCTATAAATTTCAATAATCAGCCCGCCGATGGCTCCTACGGCGTTCTTACTTAGCACGGCAGAATTGGGAAGGGTTCTGCTGTTGCGCTTGGGGGTTGGAGGTTGCAAAAACGGTGATATTTCTTTCTTTTCTGTTTTTTTTTTTTTTTTTTTTTTTTTTTTTTTTTTTTTTTTTTTTTTTTTTTTGCGTTCATTATTGCCCTAGCGGCCTGATTCTTTCATTCATGGATGCTTGGTGAGCGTACCCGCAGCCTCAGCCCTAATAATAACAAGCGTTCTCCCTCGAGAGCATGGCCGTTTCAGCTTTTCCCGCCCTCGCCCTCTCCTATCGCCCCGCTTCCATGCGGGCGCGGCGCGGGCCCTCCGCAATTGACTTCGAGCCTCACCATCAGAAGCTTGCCTGGTTTTCCCTCAAACTCCAACAATGACATGATTAATATCTCTACCCACGTCCACCTTTTTCTACCCAACCCTTGGTTATTACAAATCAGGGTTGCCACAGTCAGGAACACAGGGAAAACTGGAAAATGTCAGGGAATTTGAAAAAGTCAGGGAATATGACTAAAATCTTAGGGAAAATTTGTTTGTCAGCTTCATTTGCTTTCTAGAATGGGTTTGAGATATTGAACAAGAAATTTTGCCCAAAAACTATTTTCAATTATGTCTTCTTAACCATCCGTCACATCTTCAATTGTCAGAGAATTTCACCAAAATGTGTCAGGGAAATGTCAAGGAATTTCATTCTCTAAATTCTGTGGCATCCCTGTATCACAAATCAGGGTTGCCACAGTCAGGGAAAACTGGGAAATGTCAGGGAATTTAAAAAAGTCCGGGAAAACCTGGAAATGTCAGGGAAAATAACGTAAATGTTGGGGAAAATCATCGAGCCACTTTCGTTTGCTTTCTCGAGTGGGTTTGACGTTTCGAACAACTAATTTCGCCTGCAAACTATTTCTGACTACGTCTTTCAACAGCGTGGCATTTACACTAACTGGAGCTGGCTGCTTTTCACGACCTCTCCGAGCTTGATAGCAGGAAATTCAGGAGGCTGCGCTGCGCTGAGGAATGGCCCAACATGGCCGAAACGCGTCTGCAGTTGCCTTCCTGAATGCTCGTAACTAGTGTTGCACCAAACAGCACATCTCTTTGAGGGAAAACCGTGCTCTTATGAGCTTTCTCCCTCGTATTGAGATTCTCAGCTTTATGCTGAGTTTTTATCGCACGTTGGCTAAAAAACGCCAACATAACGTGGCATTTGTTCAATTACCAGGGAAGTTCACCAAAATGTGTCAGGGTAATCAGGGAATCGTCACGGAATTTATTTTTCCGAATCCTATGGCAACCCTGTACAAAAGTAAAGTCCAAGTATCTTTAACTTTTTTCCTCTTTTCCATTACGACCTGGTTTTTCAGATAGACGTCTGGCAACCCTGTTCTTGTTAATAGTTCGCAGACGTTACCAGTGGTGTTGTTTATCGGAGAATTCTCATAATTGCCTTTTCGGAACAATGATAAATTTTCGAATTTTACCCGAGGAGCGGCAACGCGTCTTTGGCTACCCTCATGGGTAGAAATCACTGGGACGGTATTGGTAATTGTTCAATTAAGCGCCACGGCTACTTATCCGTCATACACGGCTAATTGCTCGTTAATATTCATTCCTGCCCGTATTCTGAAGGGTGTTAAGACTCTTACAGGATAAATCCAGACCATCAGGGAAATTCTAATCTAAATATCGCCGAAATTGCTCATTTTTGCGGTTTTGCTGGTTTATTTTGCATTTTTAGCGATTGTCAGCGTATATATATATATATTTTTTTTTTTTTAAATAAAAGGTCCAGGCTGGCTAGCGACCGGGAAAACCGAGAAAGTCAGGGAATGCAACTCGACTGGTAAAAATCAGGGAGAAGTCAGGGAATTTTTCGTGGAAGTAAAAATTGGGTCCGCGACGCGACGCGCCAGCTAATGGCGCTATGACCACACTAATCAAGTGCCCTTACGTTATAGTAAGGTAAATGTCAGGGAATTTCATGAGAAGAAATCGGGGAAATGATAAGTGAAATTTTGCTGGCCACCCTGTAGATGGAAATTTCATTGTAAGATGAAGAAGTTAGTAAATGTTGGAGTGAGGGAAAAGGCAAAAAATGGAGCATTTGCAGGTGTCTGAAATTGGACGAATTTCGTGTTTAAGTGGAAACTACTGGGTAAATTGAACACGAAGGTACCCTTGGTTCATGAATCAAACAATTATTGGAGAAGATATGACAAAATGATCTAATCTGCTAAAATACGAGTGCATAAATGGGAAATGCCGCTAGATGACGTCACTGGGCGGTGCATTTTCTCACTTTTAAATCTATTTTTATACTATTTCCCATTTTAAAAAAAAAAAATTATATAAAATTGTGTGAAGTCAGCGTTTTAAGCACTTTGAGATGAAGCGATAAAAAATGTGCATGTCAGCTCTTCATTGAGGGGGTTGGAAGATGAAGAAAAACAGGGAATGGTGAAGAATGAGGATGCGGAAAGGAAGTGGATGGGCGGGAATCTGTGGGAGTTGCGGAAGTGAGGGCTTGCGGCTGCGGGCTGCGGCGGAATGCGCGCCGCGCGGTGCGTGAGATCGGAGATCGGATCGGTGACCGATGCAGTCGGAGTCGGACACGGATCCGCGTGGCGGTACATGGGCATCGGCATCGGCAATGCCTCCCTCGGCCTTCCACCCCCCGCCCCCTCCCGCCCCCTCTCGCGAGGTTACAATGACCCCGCGCGCGGCGCGGCGCGGCGGCGGCGGCGACGACGCTCGATGCCAGTGAACTCTGGCGTTTTTCGCGAGAGCTTTCATTGAGAGTCGCCCCTCCGCAGTCGCCGCCGCGCCGAGCGCCCCTCGACTCGGGCGCTGCGCCCCGTCACGCCCTTTCGGCGGAGCCTCGCGCGAGGTGCATGGCAGGCGCGGCACCGGCACTGCGGGTATCGACCGCGGCGTCGCCGGGCGCAGCGCCTCCCCCGACGGCGGCGCCGTGGAAGTTGCACACCCCCGCCCCCGCGCCCGGCCCCGGCCTGGGAAGTAGTTCACAGCTGATAGCCGGCCGCGGCCCCGGCGTGACGATCCGAGTGACGTCACGGGCCCATTCCCAACAGCTGTCGGCCGAGGTGGTGGCTCGTGGCGGTGGCCATGTTGCGTGTTTTCCAAGGACGACGTGTAGTCTTCCGCCTTCAGCGTGGCCCGTTGCGTTGGCCTCCTCCCCGCGGAGTTTGTACCTGCCCCCGGGCCCCCGCCCTCCTACCCTGTCGCCTACGCCCGGGTGTCGCCGTGTGTAGCGCCTCCCTCGTTTTTTCGTCGTGGCTCGCCCGCCCCGCCGCCGCCCCGCATCACCTGTCCGAGTGTCCACTCCTCGCCCATCTTGTCCTCTGGCCTTACCTCCCTCTTTTTATTTTACCCGAGTCCGGAGTCCTCTCCTTTCCCCAAGGGAGGAAGAAACCAGGAACAAGGAAGAAGTGGTCGTCAAGAAGGAAGAGGAATATGAAAACACCCTAGCCGGAGGAGAAAGAGGAGAAGGAACAAATTCCTCTTCCTTTCTTTCTTCTTTCTCTTTCCTCTTCTACCTTTTCCTCCTCTTTTCCCCCTATTCTTCATCCTTTTCTACTTCCTCTTCCTCCTCTGCTCTCTCCTCTCCTACTTTTTCCCATCTTGTTCATCTTTTTTCTCTCCTTTTCTCTTTCCTCTTCCTCCTCGTCTACTTCCTCTTCTTGTACTTTTTTCTTTTCCCTCTTTTTTATCCTCTTCCGTTTCTCCTCCTCTTCTCTTACATATTCTCCTTCTTCTTCTTCCTCTTCTTTTTCTTCTCCTCTCTCTCTCCCAATTTGTAATGGGCCCTCATCTGAAATGTAGACTGTTACTTTGCGGTAAGGGTCCACTAACTCTGGTTCGCCCAGTAAATCATATGTCTACATCGGGAATCTAAAAGCCCCTCCGATGTTTATAAAGTGAGGTACACACAGTAGCTCTTGGTCGCTAAATGCCGTTCATGTGTTCGATACAAGTTCCAAGAACCGATTCTATTAGACTAGGGCAAATGCGCTACAACTTTGTCTCGGAATTTTGACCCAGATTTCGTCAGTCGAGAGCAGAAATCCCAAACGGAGTTTGCTGAGAAAGTTTCGGCCAATTTCTCAGAATTTCCCGGGGCTTATTGCCAAGAGGACGACCCATAATAGATGACGGAGAATTCGCTGAGGAACCCTCAACTTTGACTCGCCATAACTTGCTCAAAAATGTCAAAATTGAGTATCTATTTGTATTTGTACCACTTTTGAGCGTGCCATGGTTTCGAATCGATGATAGATAGCTTAAAAACTTGTCACCAAGTTTTTTCTAAGCGTGAGAACCATTTCGAAAAGCGGGAAAACGGGCATGGCGTCCGGTTTGGCGATTTTTGCCCAACCGCACTGGAAAAAAAAGTCGCTTGGATCTAGAGTCCAGTCACTTAACAACATTGACAAGAAAAAATACTTTTGATTCAATCGGACTTTCGCTGGAATCAAAAGGAAATATGCTTAAATCAAGAGGCCTCGTTTTTTGATTCAAGGAAAAATCCGCATGAATCATAAGTATTTTTTCTTGTCAATGTTATTAAGAGTCTGGACTCAAGGAACGAGCTACTTTTTACTTTCTCGCTACCCTAGATTCCAGTGCGATTGATCGCCTGCGGAACCTCATCCAATTCTCCACTCCAACCAAGTCCTCAATTCCCATTTTCTTATATTGTAAGTTTTCATTTACGTTATGTATGACAACACTTACTTAGGGGGGGGGGGGGTCCTATTTTCGTGTCGTTTCATAGCGAAATATTATGAAATGAGACTAGAGAACATTTATATAAACAAGAAATAACCCCAGCACCCTTCTCTTCCTGGGCGCAAGACAAGGGGCGAGTAACTTTTTTCTCTCCGAAACCAACGAAATTTTCTTTTTATCATATTTTTCTCTTCCCTGCAAGAAAAAGAAGGGGCGTGGCTCTCAAACATGATGATTCTTGAATTTTCGGCCGAGTGTTTTTTTTTTACCCTGATTCTACCTGAATTTTCCTAGTGACAAGAAAAAATACGATCGGGTTTTGCGAAATAGGAGCTTAAATTAAACAGTAGGTATTAACAGAAGTCTTCCAAGCCAGCAAATCTTTTTTTTTTTTTTTTTTTTTTTTTTTTTTTTTAAGGAGACTTTAAAATGGTTGACCCCACGCATCATCGACCGATTTGAACTTTCTTTTGAATCCCCCCCCCCCCCCCCACCATCACCACCCCAACTGCAGTGTTCCAGCAACGATTCTGCATCTTCTGTCTGAGACGCTCCATCCCCCCTATTTTGTAATTCAATTAACTGGTGTCCGGAATCAGGAGCCATGGCAAAAATCATGAGGAAATAACGAATGTAATGGATAGTAATTATGAATTGTGGTAATGAGATGGGAATTTGGAGTTTTCGAAAGTGCTCGGGTCTCATCCTTTTAATTGAGCACTGAAGAGTAAATAAAGGATGCGGCTGTGGCAGGCAGCTCAGCGTTACTAATCATGCCAGTCGTTCCATGCAGCCAGTTCAACGTGCTTTTTGTGAGTACGGCTATGGAGTGCTCTGAATCGTCCAAGACTCCGTACTCGGAGAGCCAGTTTACAGCTTTTCCATCGCCCTCGTCCCGGGCCCAGTGGAGATCTTGCAAAGTCGCGCCGGCTTTTACCGACCCAGCCGCATAGGAATTTTGCTAGGAATACCGCCGTCTGAGCCTTTAGACGTTGCCGAATTTCCATTTCCAAAACTTGGTAAACTTATAAATATTTTTACTCCAACGGATAATGTTGTTTGCAATTTCACCTAAATGTCCTGAATATTTCAAGGAAAAATATTCATAACTCTCCTTAAAAATAAACATTTTACTGAGGAAAATTTGGCAACTCTCGAATGTTCGTACGGCGTTCTTCCTTAGCACTGCAGAATCCGACGAGACACCATACTATCCAGCCACAGTCAGGGAAAACCGGGAAATGTCAGGGAATTTTCCAAAGTCACGGAAAACCGAGAAAATGACGGAAACGTCAGGGAAAATTTGTTTAATCACCTTCATTTGCTTTCCAGAATGGGCTTGAGGTTTCGGACAACAAATTTTGCCTGAAAACTATTTTCAGTTATGGCTTCTTAACCATTCGTCAGATCTTCAATCGTCAGGGAACTTCACCAAAATGTGTCCTAAGGAAATCAGGGAAATGTCAGGGAATTTCATTTTCTAAATTCCGTGGCGACCCCATATCCAACCAGGGTTGCCGCAGTCAGAGAAAACCGGGAAATGTCTGGGAAAATAACTAAAATGTCAGGGAAAAATCGTCAAGTCATCTTTATTTGCTTTCTCGAGTGGGTTTGGCGTTTCGGACCGTTAATTTTGCCTAGAAACTGGTTCCAACTACAGCGAAAGCTCGCTAAGTCGAATTGTGTAGGGACCGACAAATAATTCGACTCAAGCGGCCATTCTTCTTAACCAATTCTCCACTTAACTCAGGGACGTGTCTAGGAACCGAAAACAAATTCGACTAAATCATCTTTCCGTCTTAATCGTAGTCAGACCTAGCGAGCTTTTACTGTACGTCTTTTTAACAATCTGGCATTTGTTCAATTGTCAGGGAATTCCACCAAAATGTGTCTGGAAAATCTGGGAATTTAATTTTCCAAATTCCGCATCCGTAGAAGCTTTCATTGACAAGATGATACAAACATCAGGAACGCTCTTTTAAAAAACTGAATGTGCGTCATAAAATTAGCTGAAAATGGAAAAAAAAATTGATGTTTACATCAGAGATTTACGTGGTTTGTTCACAAGAAAATCACCTACAAAAGAAATTAGCTCCTAAAAATCAAGGAATGAGCATGGCCAAGACTGCCGTGCTAAGGAAGAACGCCGTATGAACATCGGGGGTTGCCTAATTTCCCTCGATAAAACATGTATTTTTGACGAAATTTATGCATACTTAATTTTCAAATATTTTAGATTAAATTGCGAACAAAATAGTCTAAAAAATTGGAAGAAAAATATTTACAATTTCCCTCCAATAAATGCGTATTTTATCAGAGGAAATTTGGCAACTCTCGAATGTTCATACGGCGTTATTCCTTAGCACGGCAGTAGAGTAAACAAGCAGCGAAGTATCGGACACGTTTTGGAAGATCCTGGACGACAAAATTTTACTTCGACCAGTGTTGGAAGTAATGGTCTCGCACGATAACCAGCTCCTAAGGCACGGTATGCTTTGGCATGGCCCCCGGTTTTCAAAAGCCAAACGCATTCCAATCGTAAACGGCGTCATTTTCACCCATCAGAATGCGACTTGACATCACGTCGAAGCGATCAGTTGACGATACTCCGCAATACCGAAGGAAACCCGACAGTCGACGTCGAGAAATCTCATTTTTGGCCGCGCCAACTCACGAAAAAACTACGTAAACCAGTCGTATAAACCCCTTAAAAATCATCGAGTTCGGTCCCTGATCGTGACGAGAGTCGATTCGGTCGGCCAAGGAAGAACGCCGTATAAGCCTGAAGGCGTTTTCAAATTTCCTGTAGAACTCTCGAATTTTCGGGAATATTTATTAACTTTTGTCTTTCAGTTTTTTTTCGAAGAATTTTGATCTAAGGTGTCTGAAAAGTTCAAGGACAAATATGCATAACTTTCTTCAGAAATTAATATTTTATGAGAGGCAATTTGGCAATATTGGAATGCTCATGCGGTGTTTTCTCTGAGCACGGCCAGGGCCGGATTTACATTTTTAGCGCCCTAGGCTAAACTTAGGGTGGCGCCCCTAAAAGTAGGCGCTCTCGTGGGGGGCGGGGGGTGGTCCCCCAGACGCCCCTCCCCTCCAGATCAGAAGAAGGATGTTAGGAGTCCGGAAAATGTTCAAATTCACCTTTAAAAAAACACCTTTGTCAACCACAATCTGTAGAATCTGTGTCCCAAAATACCATAGACTTACGGCCGGCTGTAAGATTTCCAATAGCTTCTATAGCCGGCTACACAATTTCTTATAGCCTTTTATAGCCGATGGCGATTAAGCAACTAACAGCCAGGCGATAAAGTGTATGCTAAACGTCACCAATTACGGATGCTAGGACTTAGTGAGTTTTTGGACCACTGCTTTCTTTTTGGGCCGTAGTGTCCTGATTTATTTTGCGAGGAAAGCTCCGTACTTAATTTGATGCGATGCCTGCCATTCCTAATATACGAGGGGCGTTCAATAAGTAAGTATCCCCCCTCTCTAAAATCCATTAGAATGAACCAATTTTAAAAAACTTGGGCTCAAAATCTTCCTTAGGATATTTTGAGTTCAACAAAACAAACCGCAACAAAATCGGACCATGTCCGGCCGAACGCGAGCCGTTTGAACGCGCCGAGGTGCTCGACGCTCTCCGCCGAATCCGCGAGGATTTGAAGTCCGCTACAGGAGAAGAGCTTCTCTGCCAAAGCCTCAGTCGTTCATCACTGACGAAAAATCAAAGAAATTTTTGTAGAATAAGGGGCTTACCTCACTTCTCCACATAACCAGCTCGATCCAAGCAAGTCTGATACTGAGACTAAGAGAACAGCTTTTGGATGCCTCGCGCGTGGAAGTCTTTCAGCTGACCGGGGATGAAAGAGTGGACGGCTTGTTTGATCTCTTCCCTGATTCAACATTAACTCCTCCAAGTTCAGATTTCAGGAACGGGAATAAATGGTGGTCTGGTTTGCCATTTATTATCGTATCTGAAATCTGAACTCGGAGGAGTTAATGTTGAATCAGGGAAGAGGTCAAACAAGCCGTCCACTCTTTCATCCCCGGTCAGCTGAAAGACTTCCACGCGCGAGGCATCCAAAAGCTGTTCTCTTAGTCTCAGTATCAGACTTGCTTGGATCGAGCTGGTTATGTGGAGAAGTGAGGTAAGCCCCTTATTCTACAAAAATTTCTTTGATTTTTCGTCAGTGATGAACGACTGAGGCTTTGGCAGAGAAGCTCTTCTCCTGTAGCGAACTTCAAATCCTCGCGGATTCGGCGGGAGCGTCGAGCACCTCGGCGCGTTCAAACGGCTCGCGTTCGGCTGGACATGGTCCGATTTTGTTGCGGTTTGTTTTGTTGAACTCAAAATATCCTAAGGAAGATTTTGAGCCCAAGTTTTTTTAAAATTGGTTCATTCTAATGGATTTTAGAGAGGGGGGATACTTACTTATTGAACGCCCCTCGTATTAGAGCGCCTTCAGTTTCGTATAATACTGTGCAATACCTCTGGTGTGAAATAGTTGCTTCAAGCGCCGTGGCACGCTGCGGTGCGGCAGGCGGGCAGCGCGAAACGCGCATTGGCGCCTACAAACCTAACAGGGATACTTCACGCGTTGCGCAATGCGTGAAGTATGCCTGTTAGGTTTGTAGGCGCCAGTGCGTCGCCGCTCCGCTTTGTGTTAGGCTCTAATATTTAATCTGGCGGAGTCAGCGTTATTCAACTCATAATTTTGCTATGTTTGCACATCCTGTATGGATTAATCTCGTTTAAATTGATGAAAAAAAATATGTATTAAAGGAAAATATAACGTGTGTTTTGTAAATATTAAGATGGTTCCGTATCAAACTTAATGATTTGCAAAGCACACAAATTTCTACACAATTTCTTATAGCCTTTTATAATCAATGGCAAAAAAACAACAGCCAGGCGATACAGTGTAAAGCCCGGCTATAGGAACTATAGCCCGCCTGTATAATTTTTTATCGCTTCGTATAGCCCGGCCGTATGATTTTCTCCGCATTCTACAGCCAGCTATATGATTTTCTGTAGCCTTCTTTAGCCGGCTATAAGAATTCCTATGGTATTTTGAAACGCAGCTATTATCTCCAATTTTTACCAGGGTTTTGAATAAATTCTCAAAAATTTTGCGCCCCTCAAAATGTTGCGCCCTAGGCTATTATTATTACTCTATATAAAGCTGCTGTTCCCACTCACTATGCCCCCCCTAGATAAAAATTGGCCGAAGCGATTTCCTTTAAAATTGGTACACGCTCAGCTATTGTAATGAGGAGTTGATTAAAATTATTCCCACTCAAATCCGCTGCTTAGGACGCCCGCAAGAGCGAAAAGTTGTTTCTCCATATAGTATTACATTGGAGATACGCGGTTGTTTACGCGCATCGCGCCGAACAGGTTCAATCCTGTTGCGTGACGTCACTGCCTTATAGACGAAATATAAGGTTTTAGGCGGTATTTTTCAACGGATTTTTGAGGAAATTGGTAAGCGGGGGTATTTTTCAACGGGGATCTCGAATTTTTGGTCGGATTTTCAAAATCTCAAAATCCAAGATGGCGGCCGTGGCCTATAATGCTAAGTCGGCTCCTGTTCGATCGATTTTCGTGAAACTCGGTATCCGGGGTACTTTTCGACGGGAAACTCGAATTTTTGGTCAGATTTTCAAAATTTCAAAATCCAAGATGGCGGCCGTGGCCTAAAATGCTAAGTCGGCTCCTGTTCGATCGATTTTCGTGAAACTCGGTATCCGGGGGTATTTTCGACGGGAAACTCGAATGTTTGGTCAGATTTTCAAAATTCAAAAATTCAAGATGGCGGCCGTGGTCTAAAATGCTACATCGCTTCCTGATATCGATCGATTTTTGTGAAACTCGGTATTAGGAGGTGTATTTCGACGGGAAATTAGAATTTTAGGTCCGATTTTCAAAATTCAAAAATCAAAAATGGCGATCGTGGTCTAAGTTGTTATCTTGGCTTCCGATCCATCGATTTTTGTGAAATTCGGTATTAGGAGGTGTATTTTGACGGAAAACTCGCATTTTTGGTCAGATTTTCAACATTTCCAAATCCAAGATGGCGGCCCCGCACGAAAACGCGGTCCGGACTCCTAGAACATCAATTTCTGTAAAACTTGGTGAAAAAGAAGATTAAGACATAGATGTTGTCTCCTCATCAATGTTAAAAACTGTGCGGGGCGGTGGCGGCTCGCGGAGCGAGTCGCAAGTTCGTCGCGAAGCGTAGAACTGGGGTCCAGGGGCACTCCCCGGCTAGACGTGTCAGCTCGCAAAGCGAGCTAATCACGACTAGTCTATACTATAAGCTCCAAGACCTCCTAATTTTGCGAAACTGGTAACGCTTAGTTCCAGCGTTCTACCGGGCCGATTTTCATGATTTTTGCGGCTATCGACGGGCAATTGCCTCTAGATAAGCCAACTCTTTTCAGATTTTCAAAATATGGCCCAGGTTTTTTTATATTACGTGGTAAAGTTGCGAATTCTCCCATTTAAACAATGTAAATTTATACTTTTTGTCATAGTTCGTTTGAGCGTTCTACCGGGCCGATTTCCATGATTTTTGCGTAAATCGACAGGTAATTGGCCCTAGATGAGCCCGCTGTAATCAGATTTTGGAAAAAGGATCCAGGTTTTTTTAAAATCACGTTATAAAAGTCAGTGAGTTTACAGAATGCTCCGGTACTGCTACCGCTATGCGCGGGAGGATGCGCAGTGGTCAAGGAGGTTGCGCAGTAGCTGTGTAGCCTGCGCATCAGCTCTACACTTATCTACACAGGATTCGTATCTGGAACCTCACGATGAGCGGTGGCCGAGTCGTCTAAGACGTCGAGTGCGTCCACATTGATCTCGGTGTGGGTTCGATCCCCGACTCATGGGTTCATAGTTAATGTCTGCCTATCGTTGCTAACCGTTTTATTGCAATATTTCATCAAGCAGTCATTCCAAAACGCGTCCTTTTAATTTTAAAGTAATTTTAAGTAAAGTTTAAAATTAAAGTATACATCATATTGTAATTTTTTAGGGGAAAAATAAAACTAACACTATAGGGGTAAAAATAGGGCCGCGAAGCGGCCCATTGATGGCGCGGAGCGCCTTCAGGGGGTTGGGCCGCGTAGCGGCCAGGGGGCGTAGCCCCCTAGTAGCCTATGTAGCCTATTGGTAAATCCGGCCCTGAGCACGGCAGTATTATCCTGTCGCATTTAGCCAGAATCCCAATGCGCCCAAATGGACGCGGATTATATACCCACGCATTCGAAAGAAAAGTTACGAATTGCTGAAACGTAATGATTTTGAAAAACTTTCTTTTGATATTATAAGTCAATAAAAAAAGAAAAGAAGAAGAAAACAAAAATCCACCTCTACTCACAAAATTTTAGGTTTGGTAGGATTTTTTCCTTCAATTTTTTCCTTCACCTTCTGGAACAGGTTTTTTTTCCAATCCACAGAATTGTAACTTTGTCTTCGATGACGAATTTAATGTTCTTCAAGACGAGGAAAGCTCTTCAAGTAAAGGAAATGTTACTTTAAATCAAAAGCATGCCTGTAAGGCCAAAATAATTATATTTAAGTCGAAGACAGTCATTTTTCTTGAAGAGAAATGAATGTTCTCTTACTTACACAATTTTTTTTTCTTCCTCTTTTCTCTCGGCGAAATTTTCTCTTGAAATTGAATCAGCCGGCCGCCGTGGCCTAACGACGAAGTTCTCGCCCGTCACCACCGCGCCTCGAGGGGGGGGGGGGGGGGGGGGAAGGGGCGCAAGAACAGCGAGTAAACTTCTGCGAAAAGAGTAAAAGGTACAAGTTCCTGAGATTTTCAAACCCATTCGGCCAAACTTCCATAAACGCCCGGGAATGGAGAAATATCGGGAAAATGAGCAATATCTGGATATCCATGCGGCTAGGCCACTCGACTCGCTACTCTGCAGACGGATCTCATGGGGGACGATGGCCCTGCCCCCTCCCTCCCCCCCCCCATTGAATTTGATAATAGGAGGAGAAGAGAGGAGAGAGGAGAGCCGAAGACACAAAAAGTGACAGCAAGAGAGCCAGCGCACAGTGCTGCCGTGCGAAGGAAAAACGCCTTATGAACCCTTATACGTTGTCAAGTTTCCTATGATAAAACACGAATTCTCTGGCAAACTTACGAATACTTTCCTTCCGATTTTTCAGATAATTTTGTTCGGAATTATACCTAAATTTCCTGAAAATTTAAAGGAAAAATATTCATAACTTTCCTCAAACATAAACATTTTATCGGAGGAAAGGCAACTCTCAAATGTTCATTCGGCGTTCTTCCTTAGCACGGGAGAGTGGATTGAGTCAGTTGGTGAGGTCGGACATGAAATTTTTGACCAAGGCTGCAAATCTTGATGTTCATTTCCTCACATTTAAATTTCCAGGGGTGCTGTTTGACGAAAATTTCACGAAGAAACCAATGGCACCACTTTCAGAATCTCAAAGTTTTGTATAAACGGAGTTTTAAGCGTTTAAAGTTTCCAAATTTTGTCCGACCTCTCCCGTTGACTCGATCCACTGTGCGCCGGGTGGTGGAAAACTATCGAGTTTCGCGGCTCAAGCAACGATCAAAAACCCCCTCCTTTTGTTGCCATTTTGTTCATGTTCGGCTCCTCCTTTCCCGGACCAATATTGTAAGATCACTATAGCTAAAATTGGACCGCGTCGAGCAGAAAAGAACCAAGCCACATCAGCTATTGCCAAATTTAATCGGGCAATTTAATTTTTTAAATGCAAACGATTGTGCGGGATTGTGTGCATCTGCATAGCTTGAGTCAAATTCCTTTAAACATTCCAAAAAAAATCCGCACAAACGTTCTCTCGTAAAAAGTTGAATTTTTAAATTTGGCAATAGCTGATGTGGCTTGGCTCCATTCTGCTAAACGCGGTCCAAAAGGGAAATATCGATACCACGCCACCGTTTTAAAAGTTGGTGCACGGGAAAATTTTTTCGTTGTCAAATATACCTGCGTATTAGTTCAGTGCTCAATATGACGCGAGTGGACGCGAGTTTGTTTGTGAGCAGCGGAGCGCCCTTTCAACTCAAAACAAGGCGAAGAGTAATGGAAAAATACACGAAGTCGGGTTGGAACCGAAGATGCAACTGTTTTAACTCCGCGGTGGGCCAGGTTGCATACGCTAGATTTTGCGGGCGAAACAGGTCTGCGCACGGCCTGCGCGGCCCTACGCGCGCTCACGATGTACATACATATAATTCTGCCGTGCTAGTAAGGATGAACGCCGTATGAACCTTCGAAAGTTGCCAAACTTCCCCTAATAAAATACGTATTTTTGAGAATATTCGTGCATATTTTTCCTTGACCTTTTCGAATATTTTAGCTTAAATTGCGTACAAAATTGTCTGAAAATTTTGGAAAATAATGTTGGCAGTTCTCTCAGTAAATTAAGTTTTTATCGAAAGAAACTTGACAATGTCTGGAGGCGTATGGCGTTTAGCACTGCATGCAGTATAATAGGGTACAGCCGGAATTAGTGGTTTCCAGGAGCGGTAGCAACCCGGCCCACGCCCCCCGCCCCCCGAGTCCAAATACTTGCGTCTTGTATTTGTATCCGAATCCAACTTGGTTTATCCTATTCCATTATTTTAAGCTAAGTCCATAATTCAAATGCCCAGTCCGGCTTTCGGAAGCATCTCAGTTTGTTCAAATCGCCTTACAAATCCGTTCAATACTACAGGAGCCTCCTAATAGTTGACCGAAACATACGTCACCTTCAAGGAAAACACTAATTGCACCCGCATCCTATCGCCAAAGTCGTCGGCACATCTCAGATTTCCCCCGCAAAATCTAGCGTATGCAACCCGGCCCACTGCGGAGTTAAAATAGCTGCCTCTTGGGTCGAATCAACCTTGGAATATTTTCCCATTCTTTTACGCTCGGCGCACTTTTCAAATGCCGAGCTTATTTTTGGAAATGCAGCACAGCTGGGTTGCGTCGCGCGTCCGAGAAGGTCAAGGAAAACCTGAAAAATTCAGGGAATTTTAAAACATCTGGAAAGTCAGGGCATTTTCCCGGAGAGCAGAGAAGTTTTCCAATTGTTGAGGAGGCCGCACTTGGGTGTACTTGTAATCCAATCCAATAACAGGGTGTCTACCGGTCCCCAAAAGTCCCCAATGTCCCCGATTATCCCCGATTTTAGAAGGGTGTCCCCGATATCCCCGGAAGTCCCCGATTTTCTTGTTCAGGCCCCCAGAAAATGACAAAAATTGTCCTTAACACCGGCATTTTCAAATTTTTCCGCCAGCCGCGACGGCGCGGTGTAACCAGGAATAAAAAAAACTAAAGTGTTGCTTGGTTTTTCGTGTGTTTTCATCGGTTCAATATGACTTGTTAAATTAGTCGTATAAAATACGCCTTTCAACGCTTTAACCAGCTCCCTTTCTCTTACTATTTCGGGAAAAAACGTCCGAGATTTTCTTGAAAAAATTCCCCTAAAAGTCCCCGAAAGTCCCCAATTTTGGTTTTTCATATCTGGTAGACACCTTGAACAATAACCAAGTATGCACTATTAAAATTTCCAAGATTCGCTGGAACAAGACATCATTCCTCTTGTATGAATGCTGCAGTGTAAGGTCGACTTTTCCAAAAGTAGTCAAGCAGTTCCTTGATTTTTTATAAATAAAGGTAGGGAATTTTGAAAAAATTAGCAGAGAAATTTTCTAGAACTTTCTTTAGAAAATTCAAGGAAAAGCCAGAGAATCATGATATCTCAATTCATTTACCACCCTGTATATTCATTACTTTTCTTGAAAATAAATATTCTATCGTTGGGAAATCCGACGATCCTGGAATGCCCATAGGACGTTGTTGCTTAGTTGGTATGACAGCGCTCCTGTGGCAGGGAGCAGGATTACTGCAGTCAGGAAATACGGCGAATTGGCAGGGTATTTTAAAAAGTCCCGGAAAACCTGGAAATGTAAGGGAGAATGACGAAAGTGTCACTGAAAAAGTATCAAGTCGCTACTATACGATTCCAGAATGCGTAACTACAAATTTTGCCGGAAAATGTTTCAAATTTAATTTGAATCACGTACCTAGCATACCTCAACTGTGAAAGAATTTCACGAAAATGTGTCGGAGAAATGAGGGAAATATGAGAGAGTTTCATCCCGTGAATTCTACGGGAACCCCGCGGGATGGAGTGTCTACGGACTGGTGATAGGGCGTTTGTTTTTTCGCCTTTATCAGGCTAGGCGACTCGGGGGCGAGGATATCACTGGATGGTGGCATATGGCCGAGGAGACGCCGGCAGCATCCCCCCTCCTCCCCCCCCCCCCGAGTGGGGAACGGGGGGCGTCGAAAGCTTGTCAGTGTCATAGGAGTGCCAATTCTCCAGAGCCCTGTCCTCTTATCTCCAGACTCTATCGCACTTCCTAGCCGTTATCAATGCGTCCTTGCGTTGCGCCTTGCGTTGTTGCACTGGATTCCTCGCCTCCGCTCACATCACACTCCCAGTCGAATCGGCCCAGGCCCCAACCAGCCTGATCCTTGGAGAAATGGAAACAGGAGTTTTTTTGCGAGGGACGCCTGCTCGAGAGGACTCCCACTGTGGATCATCCCAATGCTCATACTCTAATGCCCTCAAAATTAACCACTTTAGGGTTCCAACCTCTGAATGACATTCTGGTAAACAAGAGCATCTTAGTTCAGCAGCACACTTTTTTCATCCTCAGATATCTAGAAATGGACGTATTCATGCTCAATGCAACTAAGTGCAAGTGGGAAGATGGAGTGTGCTCGTTAGTGCTCGGGCCATAACAATGAATGGGGCTTTCAAATCGCCAGTGACGTCAGCGGCAACGTACGAGGAGCCACGACGCGACGACGGGGAGATCGGTGCCGGGACTTTAAAACTCATGAGCCTTGTCCTCTAGGCTCTTGTGTCATGCCTACGGCTCACGAGATAGCGGTCAGTTCCTTTTGATTTAATTGAAAATCCCGCTTTTCCATTTTCTCGAAAGGAACTATATCCACTGACCACATTGTTTCCTATCCAGCTTCTACGAGGACACCCCATCTTCTCACTTGCGCATAGTTCCTTCTCGTATAAATACGTCCAAATAACCCATAGCTTCGGTCGATTTAATGAACACAAAACTGAGTCGACTAACCAAGTCCTTCGGTTCATCGGACCGAAGAAAAAGAGACTTGAGGTAACCATAAACACGGAAATTTTTAAGCGCGAAATGTTTAATCCAAGGACTTTTTTCACGCTGATAATGCAGTGTGCTAACCACTTGTGGGTTGCAACCTCTGAATGACTTTGAGAGAAATAAGAAACAAGAGCACCTTAGTTGAGCAGGACACTTAAAACTTATGGCTTCGGTCGGTTTAATCAACCCAAAATTCAGTCGACTAACCTGACTAACCAAGTCTTTTCGGTTCCGAAGTAACTCGAAGTAACCATGAGCACGGACATTTTTAAGGGCGAAATTTTTAATCCAATGACTTTTTTCACCCCGTTGCGAGATCCCCTCCAAGCTGATGATGAGCGTTTTCTTTGGTAGTCGTTGGACTATCTCGCCTATACCTGACACGCGCGTCGGGTCGCGTCGTTACCTAGTTTTGTTGATTGTTTAACATTTTTTCCCAGGTATTTGCTTCGCAGCTCACATTTTTGACATAACACCGTGTGGATTTAGGCTTTCGATTCGACGATCAAGATTCTTAGTCCGGAATAATTTGTACCTTCGATGAAAAGACATCTCCCTCTTCTTTCCTTCGTTTTCGTTCTCTCTGATCAGTCCTAAAGTCCTGGTTCTGCGACAGGCTCGTACTTATACTCATTTCTTTAACAGCTCCTTTACTTATCAGGAAGGCTGTCAGGAAATTCTTAACATAGTATCACACAAAGGACAATTTTTGCGAATCTCGTTTTAAATTCAGCAGTGAAACTCTGGAAATGGATCCTTATGAGGGATCACAATAATTTCCCACCGCAAAACTTACAAAATTCCAAAGAAAACTTCTATGGTTTTGACAAACTTTAAGGTATTTGCGAACCTACCCGAAAATTTACGCAACTCCCAATATATTTTATACAGGGATGATATGATACTGTCCCGGAAAACCAGGAAAACCGGGAAGTGCAAGGGAATTTTAAAAAGTCAGGGAAAGTGACGAAAATGTCAAGAAAAAATTGTTAGGTCATCTTTACTAAAATGTATAAGGGAAATGCGAGGGAATTAAATTTTCTAAATTCTGTGGCAACCCTGTTTTAAATTTATTTTGTACTTTTTGTGGCGTCCAATGATGGTAATCCCTTGCAAGGATCCATTTCCAGAATTTCACAAGGAATTCCACTCGCGGTTTGCAGAATCGGACGTATTTATGCTAAAAGGAGCTATGTGCATAGGGTTTGCGTGTAACATAGTTCCTTTTAGCATAAATACGTCAAATTGTGTTTTTAATGATTCTATGTCAAAGATCTCCTGGAGGCCTCCTCCATCTTAGCGTTTACCACATGGGACCTCCTGAAGGCAGGAGCTGTTTAAGGACAGGGTTGCCACAGTCAAGGAAAACCGGGAAATGTCAGGGAAAATGACGAAAATGTCAGGAAAAATTTGTTATATCACCTTCATTTGCTTTCTAGAATGGGTGTGAGATTTTGAATAAAAAATCTTGCGTGAAAACTATTTTCAATCATGCCCTCTTACTATCCGTCACATTCTAGGTGGCGGTAGCCACCCGGCCCAATCCTAAAAAACTTCCCCTAAAAAATGACGAGACCAAATGAAAAAAAATCTTCAATTGTCAGGGAATTTCATTCTCTAAATTCTGTGGCACTCCTATAAGGAACGACTATGAATCCTGTCGTGCTAAGGAAGAACGCCGTATGAACCTTCAGACGTTGCCAAGTTTGCTTCGATTAAATACGAATTTACTGGGAAAGTTGCTGATATTTTTCTTCTAATTTTCCAGGCAATTTTATCCGCACTTTCATCTACAAGATATGAAAATCTCAAGGAAAAAAATGCATAACTCTCCTCCCAAATACGTGTTTTATCCGAGGAAACTTGGCAACTCTGGAATGTTCATACGGCGTTCTTCCTTAGCACGACAGAATACGACCCTACGAGTACCGGCCCCCAGTCCAGTGGCCCATGGAGGGAGGGGGGGGGGGGGGGTGTCCCGTTGCATGGCGTTATTCTTGAATGAGCCGTATGGATTGAAACTACAATTGCAGCAAAACTGGGGAAAAATCGATTCCTCGGCAGTTGGGACGTGGACAGCTCAGTGGGCTCGGGAAGGGTGTGCGGCGGGTTGCCGACGGCGGCGGCGCAGCGAGGGGCGGAGCGGGGCGGGCGGAGGGGGGTGGGGGGGCAGGGGCGTCGCGGCGCGCGGGGCTGGGCGCTGTCGACGACGACGACGACGGCGACGCCGCGGCAGGAGGAGCGCTGAGGTCGGCGGAGCGCCGTGGAAACTCCCGAGTTGAGTCGTGGCAAGTCCCGTCCGAGCACCGAGTTTGCTGAACCGTTATCCGCTCCGCTCCGCAAGCCAACGGTGACCAGTCAGTAATCTCCGTAGCATGAGCTAGCCCCCGATCCCAGAGCCACCTCCCTGCCCGACTTGTTGTTAATTTTTCTCGCAGAGTCTATTTTTCTACCCTCCTCGTGTCCGTGTCGTGTCCGTGTTGTGTCCCGTCGGCAATCGGCCCTGTGTTCCAGTTAAAACGACCCCTATCACGGTATATCCGCTCGCGGTGACCTCCCTTCCGCTCGAGGTCCTCGGCTATTTTCACCTGTGGAATCCGCCGCCCGTTTTCGGCTTACAGTGATTGTGTCAGTGTGTGAGTGCGCTCTCAGTATGGATTACTCCTCAGTTTCCGAGTTTCCTCTCTGTCTGTGCTAAGGTAATGCGCCCATTTCCATTTTCCCAACACATTTTTTCGCCCTTTTTCCAGCCTCCCCCCGCCCTCGCAGTGTGAAAATCCAAGGAACGGTGCTCAAGTGGATTTCTCGGTGGAGCTCGTCGCGTTTCAATGGGCGCCTCTCACTTTTGCCGCAGTAGGAGACTCGCGGAATGCGGAAGGGGATTGGCCCGGTTTCGCAGGGAGGAGGGGCGGGGCGGGGTCGACCCTAAAAGTTGCCCGTGAACTCGCCTCTGTGTTTTGTTTCTCTGACTTTTCTCGCCGTGACGGGGGGTGTCTAACCCCGGTTATGGGCCATTCAACGACTTATCCGCCATCGGCTCGTGGGATTTTTTTGGTCGAGGTTCGAGTGCAATTCGAGGAATTCCGGAGGACGCGGCAACGCTGGGCTGGACGGTCCGTCTGGAATGTCTGCCAATAAACGAAGACGATAGCCCACTAGCTACGTGTCGAAAGATGGCAATCTCCGAGCGCATAATCCCGGGTATCGGTCACCGCTCATCCTCAAGGGCGGATCGTGGAATTGTGGATTTTCGCCGGGGGCGGGGGGTCCGGGCCCCAACGGCGCCGCCCCTCGATCCCAGAAAATCAATCGGAATTCATGATTCTTGATCAATCATCGGTGATCGCTAGCCAATGACACTGCAGCAGCATAACTTCCATGAATTCCATGTTCTTCAGGTGGCTACCGCAGTAGGAATTCTAATGTTTTCTCAAACTTATTTCGCGGATCCCATCTCGGGATTTTTACTCAGCGCAAATAATTTAACTCGATCAATTTGTATTTTGTGTCTTCTAGAGGGAAGAAGAGAAACATAACAAGCCCTTCCCAAATTGTGCACTCTATTCTTCCGTAGTAAGGGGGATTACCCTACGTTGCCCATCTTTCCCCGGTAAAATATTTAATTTCGAGGACAGGAGTAGTCGGGAAGAATTTCCCTCGAAATTTTCAGATATATTCGTTTGAATTGCGAACCAAATTAGAAGTTGATTATTCGCAAGTCTCTCAGGAAATGATTGTTTCATCGTTGATGATTGGCGCGACGTCTAAAGGCTCTTCCAGCGATTTCCCCTAGGATCGTCGCATTAATAGATGGCAAGGACGGAAACTCCGAATTGGTGCCGAAATGCAATCGTCTCAAGTGAGCTTATTGCCTCGGATGATTGAGCTGAGAATGTCAACTCGGAAAGTTTTGAGCTTTTCCAATATCACGAAACTTTGGTCCGCCTTTGCGGCAGTGGTTTCTGGTCGCCTACCGGTTTCTCCCAGGTCGATCCGAGGAAATTCCGAAACGATACGTTTGTGCAGCCGATAGAATTTTAATTGAGGCCGCAGAAACTCCTCGGAGATTTAGAGTCCGCATGCGTTACGTAATAGCGCCGTCAAGTCCACTCAGCGTACCCTAGTCTCCTAATAGTCATCGCCGGTGCACGCTATGCGATACCTACGTCATTTGGACGCATTTCTATCAAACGGAACTATGTGCATTGTGACGTGAGCCCTGTTATGCACATATTCTCATAGATCTCAGGGCTCATGCCTCAATGCACGTAGTTCCGCTCGATAGGAATACATCCATTTGAACGAGTCCAACTTGCACTCCTATCATCCTCTTTGAAATACGGAAGATCCTTCCTGAACAAGCCAACCTGAAAGGAGGTCTTAGAGCTGAAGGAATCAAGTACATTTACTCCTTACTAGTCCATGCAAATTTTCTGAGTCTCCCTGAATTGGGGTAGCTATTTTTTCAGCGATTCTCGTATTTTTCGTCGCGAAATTCGAATTTGAACCTAGCATACAAAATTTTGGTCCAGTAAGTGGCTAAATAGGGCGAAAATGGCCTCATATCAGCTTTTTGCCGGATTCTGGCTCATACATAGCAAAATATTGATCTCACGACAAAATTAGTCTCCCTCCCTCCCCCCCCCCCCCCCCCACTTAAAGCTCGTTAATTTTTTTTTGAAAAATTATTGTATTCAATTCTTTGCTCAGCCAAAATTAATTGTGCGTGAGGGTGGTATACCATGGAAAATTGAGAAATATTGGGGTTTTTCACTAGTTCTGACCAAAATTTCTTGGTCATTTTTCTGATGAAGAATTTCTTGCAGTATAGTCATAGCGATAGGTATAGTTAAGATCACCTTCACAATGAGATAAGTTACCCTAATTACATTGCAATGGGTAACTTTGAACAATAATTCGCGCGGAAAAGAGATTTTTTAACGTATGTAGGACTTGTTATCTCGTCACAAAAAAAATCAGTCGATTTGACTCAAAATCGTGTCGTCTAGGCGCAATTTTTGTTGATCTGGCACACTTTATTTTGTGTTGGTCTGATATTCTGTTGGTGTCGAGGACAAGTGGACCGCGTTGAGCAGAAAGGAAACATGCCACATCAGCAATTGTCAAATTTAATTGGGCTATTTAATTTTTTACATGACAACGGTTGTGCAAATTTCAGTGAATTTTCTGCATAGCATGAAGCAAAGAATAATTTAAAAAAAAATGCGCACAACGGCACAAACTTTCTCTTCTGAAAAATTGAATTGCCCGGTTAGGTACATTTGGAAATACTGTCGTGCCAAGGAAGAACGCCGTATGAGCACTCGAGAGTTGCCAGATTTCCCCGAGTGTAACATGTATTTTTTACGAAATTTATGCATATTTTTCCTTGAAATTTTCAGATATTTTAGATTAAATTGCGAACCAAATAGTCTGCAAAATTGGAAGAATAATATTTACAATTTTCCCAGTAAATTCGTATTTTATCCGAGGAAATTAGGCAACGCCTGAAGGCTCATACGGCGTTCTTCATTAGTACGGCAGAATAGCTGATATGGGTCGGTTCCTCTCTGCTAAATGCGGCCCACCGCCCAAATCGCCGCTCCTCGCCGCGTGTGGGGTCAGCCCAAAGTATGTGTCAAGTTAACACAAGTTTCGCTGGATAACACAATTTTTTTTCTCCCCAATGAACCACCAGAAAAAAACCCATGAAAACGGTGCAAGGTCATTTTTCCTATTTTTTTTCCTAGATCAGGTTTTCCTAATCCTTTTTTCCTACTCATTTTTTGTCCCATCACAGTAAGTCCTGCGAGTGATATGTCCCACTGGCTTTTTTTCTAAGGGGGTTTGTCCCAATAATTCACTAATAATTGAGACGTGAACATAAGCAGAGCAGAGGGAAATGTTTCGGAGAGTGTAAAATTTCCTTAGCGAGCCAAATATAAGCGCGTGAACAAGAGACAGCACAGTCTTCTATACCCTCAATACAAGGAAGAGGATTAAGCTCCACTACTTGTGGGCATGCGGCCACAACTTTAACTTGTGAGGTGCCTATGTTGTTTTTTTAAACCGAATTTAGGACAAACGGCCCTAGGAAAAAAGCCAGTCGGACATCTCAGTAGTAGGAATAACTAGGATGGGACAAAAAACGAAAAGGAACAAAAGTATTAGGAAAACTTGTAGTGGGAAACAATGTTTTAGGAAAAATGACTTGCCACCATGAAAACACAATTTTCAGTTATAGGGATGAAATTTTTTGTTGACTATTCAGTACATTTTGCCGGTGTCTTCGGCAACTTCAATTTCGGTGTAATATGCCACTCGAAACGGAATAATACTCGAGTTCATTTGATGCCATAATAGTGTTTTACAGGGTGTCTACAGTCCGGAATTTCCGGAAATAGTACTGATTTCTTAAGGGCTGTCCGGAAGTACTGAAAAAGTCCGGAATTTCCACAAGAAGGTCCGGAACTTTTTCATTTTTGTTGCAATTTGAGCGAAAAATTCAAAATTTTGAAATTTTCCGAATTTCGTCCAATGGCGGTACTGAAAAAGTCCTGACTTTTTCTGTTGAGGAGGTACTGAATTTTTTGGGAATGTACTGAAAATGTACTGTAGAAGTACTGATTTTTGGCCAGCCTGTTCTACTCGACACCCTGGTTAAGTGTTACACCACTAACCGGAATTGGAACGGCGAAAATCCGGATGTGGGAAATTTCGTGGATATCGTGCTGTCATTCATTGATAAATTTATTTTTTCAACTGAGAAGCGCCTTCTCGTAGTTTTTTGACCCTCCGGAGTTTCCAGTTCTGTTCAGGGACAAATATAGGCGCCCTTCACTGCCCTGACAGCGAAGAGAGCAGCGAGTGGATGCTGGGATGAACCTCGAGACACATAAAAGCATGAGCTAATCATGACTCATACAGAAATGCACTTACGGCTCTCTTCGCTATATCGGCAGACTTGCCCCTCGGCAACGTATGAAAGTGTAAAGTTAGAAAGCTCCCACTTTCGGATCATCCCACGACCTTTACTTTTGGTTCATTTTCTTTGAGTCCTTTTCACGCATGAGAAATCAGAGAGGTAACCAACCCTCCTCTTGGTTTCCGATCTTTGCATCGATTTTACCATTTTCGCATTTATCAGACGGGAACCAGTAATTAGAAATCCGAGAAAAATGTTGACCCCATCTTGAATTCGATTTTCTTGGTTCGACAAGAAAAAATAAACATCAACTCCAGTGTGCTTTTTTTTACTGACCTCTTTAGTATGATACTAATAATACTTCTTTGTTTTTGTTTCAGGTAAGTTCTTTTATCAGTGCCTCCCAGCCTTTCAATGTTACGGAAGTAAGTAAGTTTTAGTACAGTAAGACACTATATTTAGTGTATTATCCGAAGGAAATACTCAATTTTTCATATTATATTGACATATTATCTATGCTTTGCAATTCTCTTGCCAGTTCTACTGCTATAGGTCTCTGATTGGATGCGATCTAGGATTTATTCCCTTATTCTCAATAGATTTGATTGATGAGAACTCTGCAGCGCTAGAAAGCTCGTTTTGACAGTACAGCATGGCAATGCTTGCATTTTTTACCATTGAAAAATACTAATATCCTGCAATTCCTCGGTTGAAAGAAACAACTTCAGTCGATCCCTTTTCATTTCTTAAGTCTAATTATCATCGGTTAATGTTCCATATGCCTTATAAAATGAAAAAGGATAAATTATATCGCTTTTATCAACTGAGGAACTTCAGGATTGTCGTGTTTTTCAATTAAAAATTATAAACTGTAAAATTATAATTACTGTTTTGCCGAAACCAGCTTTGAGCTCAAGCTAAAACTTTCAGTTGAAGACTGTTTCATCATAAGGTTTCATTCAGAAAACCCGAATGGAAACCCTGAGTGCCTCCTTAAAGGGGCGTAATAAGGCTTTTCTGAACAGGCTCTTTCCTTTGCAGTCCTCTGAAACGGTTCATTTTTATTACTTCCTGACTCGATGTCAAATGATCGAGAGTCTCTAAAAATTACCCTAACGTGGCTCTTAGCTCACAATCGTTATTGCCAACCCGTCAGAATGCTCGCACTGTTCTAGGTGTAAAAGAAGAGAGAAAAAGAAGAAAAAATGGTTTTAAGGCGGAAGAATGGGCTTTGTCGCTTTTACACCTACCAGCTATTAGAGTAGCCCTATAGGGTGAGAATGGACAACTCGATTTATGTAGCTCTTAAGACCCGAAAGGGCGACAACGTGGAAAACGAAAATCGCAAGAAAAAAGCCGCTGCCAACCTATACGCATTTGGAGGATTACTCAATATGGCCGACAGCGCATTACAAACAAGCGTTTTTGAGGATCAAAACTTTGAGACTGAGAAAATAAGGGCGAAATAAAAGTTTTATTCGAGCTTTTATAATTTTTGATCAGTGTAAATGGTTGAAATGCGAAAATTAGTACCATTGGATAATGCGAGTTCATAAGTTGGCACCCCTTTTGGGCCCCAAGAGCGACATGACCTGATCAAACCTTCCAAATTTTCGAATTGTCCATACTCTCCCTATGAAGGTACGCTACCAGCAATTAGAAGCCTCTGTCTACGGTCGTCACGTGTGATTTTGAATGGGATTGACTTCTCAACTTCTCTACTTCTCTACTTCTGAAAATCTGGAGAAAGGGATAGGATAGGTTAGTCACGGCTAATGACGCACCAAATCGGCGTCGAAGCGCGTCGCGTCGTGCGAGGTTAATATTCAGCAAACGGGAACTGATAGGAAACGGAACAAGATAGATAAAGAGCTGTTAAGAGCTGATAGCCGGAAAAAATAAACAAGGGACAAGACAGACAAACCAGCCCATCGACAGCTCTGTTGAGGACTTTCATTTTCGCGGTTACGGTACTGACGTCAGTACTGCCGTGCTAAGGAAAAACGCTCGTATGAACCTTCAGGCGTTGCCAAATTTCCATTGATGAAACACGAATTTCCTGGTAAATTTATGAATATTTTCCTTCCAATTTTTCAGATCATTTTGTTTGCAATTTTACCTGAATTTACTGAAAATTTCATGGAAAAATATCCATAACCTACTGCAAAACTAAACATTTTATCGAAGGAAATTTGGCAACTCTCGAATGTTCATACGGCGTTCTTCCTTAGCACGGCAGAGTATGTCACCGTGTACGATCCTTCAACCAAGAATGACTGATTAGCCTTGTTTTTTATTCAAATTTTTAAAATTAGCTTCATTTAGTCTAGTGGCACCGTATGAGGGATTTGTAGACACAGTGCTGGTGCGGTTTCTCATCGTCAAAAAATCCCCCTTTTTCGGCAGATGAACAGGTTACCGTCAGATAAAATTGTCGCTAATTCCACGAAAAGACATATCTCCATTTTCACCTGAGCTTTGAGACGCAGCAGTATTGAAAATATGACTGCGTCGCTTAAAATTTGTTCTTAAAATATTTTTGAAAATAATATAATGTCGGGAGTCTTTTTTTTAAAAAGTAGAAAAAACTGTACCATCTCAAAAACGACTTTGAAAGTTTTAGGATTTAAGATATGTTAGCTTTTATTCGGTTTTAATTTTTTTTTTATATGAGGGTTTAAATAATTTTAAAACTCTGTTTGAAGTCAGTAAAAGTCATCGGAAGACATCGAAATAATTCTATACCGTTCATGGAAGAAGGGACCTAAATCCACAGGAGCTTAATTTTCGGCGGACAAGTAGAGTTCATAAATTATTGATCTATCTACTCATTTGTTCCAATGAAGGGTGGAGGATTAAACTTCCAAAAGAGACCGCTTTTGAAAAAATAAATTGGAAGAAAACACTACAAGTGTCAAAAGTCTTATTTTTGCCCATTTATTATACACTGTGTGACACCCTGTATACTCCGTATCAAGTCTGTTTGAGGTTCTTGAGTATTACCTCATTTTTTAAAAGATGATTTTAATGCACCATACTGAAGTTTTATCACTTATCGGCTACGGCAATCGACTCAACTACGGCACATTCAATTAAGAATGAAATGCGAACCCTCATTTATCTCTCGTATGAGTTTTAAAGTTGCCGTTGTGTCAATTTTTGTCGGCGTTCTTAATTCTGCATGAGCTGTTGAGAATCAAGAAACTCAAGCCCAGTGCTGGAATTCTTTAAATTATAATTTTTTTCCGAAAGTACTTGTTTTCAGTTCAAAATAGGTACTAACAAACAAACAAACAAAAAAAAATAAAATAAAAAACCCACCAATTCGTTGAAGTTAGTAAATAATTAGTTCATAAAACTATATCAATTGTCAAATTGCGAAGCCCACGTATGTCCGTTTGCGACGTTGCAGACTTCCTGATATACTTTATTTTCTCTTTAGAAAATCAACCAACGTAATTTCCTGAAAACATGCCTGATTTTTCCTCTCTGTTAGGAGAACGTCTTCTGGAAAGATCTCAAGCTACGAAGTTGGCTTGTTTATCTTGGAAAAAAATAAAATAGAAGCGGAAACTTTGAAACATCGCAATGGAGATTCGTGGTTTCGCCTTTCGGCCATCGACATCATGCAGACGAGCAGCTCATCATCACAATCGTATTTTTCTTCAAATTTTTACGAACATCACGGCTACACGAAAAATTCAAATTCCTGATTTAACAATTCAATTGCTAAAAAAAAGTGACGGCAACGTTTCAACGTAGATTTTACAACCATAAAATGCTACTTTAACCACTATTGTAAGCTATTTTAACCACGGGGGTAGTTAAAGTAGCACTCTTTTTGCTGTAAAATCAACATTGAAACATTGCAGTCACTTTTTTTTCGCAATTTAATTGTTAAATCAGCAATTTAATTTTTTCTGTGTAGCAATCGATGTTAATGTTTCATAGAAAGTAAAACAAGTGTACAATAATCATCTGAGGAGGAGTTTGGTATCATGGTGCATTTGTAAGTGAAATACTTCTGGAGAGACTTTGTCGTTAAGAGTTTTCCGTTTATCTCAATTATCGATTACTCGAATCGTTGGACAATCGAAAATTCATTACTCGATTGAGAGTCGAATCTAATCTTAGTTGATCGATTAATGTGCGTATTTTGAAAGGGTTAATTTTTCCATTTAACCTGGCCCCCGGGATGCCCCGCCAGGGTTGCCAGGTTTCAGTGAGCATTTGTGCTGCATTTATGGATCAAAAATCACGCGCCCCGAACATTTTCCATGGTAATTTAGCAAATTTCTACACAATTATCTCCGTGTTTTCCCCTAAAATTCTGTTTTATCATATGATATTAGCACTTTTGGGCTTTGAGCTCCAGCTCTTAGAGATTCTGTGCCGATTTTTGTAATCGCGCCTGGGGACTAGGAATGTATTAACTTTCAATTAATCGGTGGTAAATAATCTATGAAACGTTAATTTTAACGATCGATTATTCAATCGAATCGAAAGACGTTCGATGTTTCGATTCATGGATCATAAAACTCCAGTGCCATTTGGGGCGTGGCTCCGAGGCGACTCCGTAAAGTGGTTTTAAACGGAATCAACAGGTATTTTTTTAATAGCATTTTTCAAATTTTTCTGTTCCCGAGGGGTCGGTCCTACTTAGCTGGACTTACACTGGCAACCCCAATCCCCCCCCCCCCTTTTTTTTTCGCTACCCAACATCCTAATGGTGAGATCCCAAGGAGTTGCATCGCACTTTAGGTTAGGTATGTCAGTTTGTTTTGGTTCGAGCCAAGATTTCGATATTATATCGAATGAAGTGGTCACTAAATCAGTCTATCGCGGTTTGCACATGAATTTCTGTTGAATGTTGTCATTTTCCGATGTGACTTTTGTCCAATCTTTTCTCTTTCCAGTTCTAGTATTTATCGCTCCTCTGTGAAGCGTCATGAATTCATGATCTGACTCGGATCGGTCGATGGTGGGTGAGACCCGCATGGCATGTTCTTACCCTTACCCTCGCCCTCGGTGCCTCGCTCACAGAAAATGACTCGTTTACAAGGTCCCCCGTTCTGTTAATTGGATCGAATTCGACGAGAAGGGAACCAAGCCTCGTTTCAACTTGAATAGATAAAAGAAAAACAAATTGTTAGCCCTTAGGAGCCGAGTTACAAAAGTTGGGGGTGTATTTCTCCCTATTTCTCTCTCTCTCTCTCTCCCTCCAACTCACTGACTTACCAAATAAATCGATCAACAACTGTGCCTCGTAACAGGTTGACAAAAATTTACAAAAAAATAACTTTTACAAGTGGATATAATCTTTCCAGTAACAATAACACCACGTAACTCTTGTCTTTCCCTAGTCCTAATACTTTTTCTTTTGTATTTTGAATATTTTGTTTTGGCAAATTGATGTACACTCGAGGTTTGCAGAAACTGTCTTATTACAACATGATATTCACGGCCTCCCTATTCCTCCCTCTATCACAGTCAGTGGCGAGGCGTTAATGATCGATAATCGATATTTTCCCATTTGAAGCTATGGTAAAAGATCGATTATTTAGGTGTCCGTTGCGAACATTCCGTTTATCGATCCTTTTCCATGGGTATAAATGGCTGATCAATCGATATCGCAAAGCACGCGACGCCACTAATCTCAGTTTTAACCATGGCCTCCTGAGAGAAGAAACTTCTCGAGTAAGGATTATGGCCGCGGCCTGCCTTTTGCCCAATGGCGATTCTTAGAAGTTGGCAACACTGCTTTTCCTCCATTTAAATGTATGTAAAACAATCGATCCCTAAAAATTGCTGAAAATCGATTTTTTCAATGTATTTAAACGGAGGGAAACCAGTGCTGCCAACTTGCAATAAATATCCCCGCTATCCTAGCAACTCGCTGACTTGCCTTTGACCTGTGACGCAGTGATGTCAATAGCCATGTTTGCAGACAAGCAACTCGTCAAGTTTAAAATGGGGGGGGGGGGGGGGTGTTAATTTTTTTCTTTGATGGGCAGCTAGCGTAAATCCGCCAAAGTGTTACCTGTTTTTCCTCGGTGATATTCTTCTCCCCCCCTTAAATTGCCTCTAGAGAGCATCAAACTGTCAACATTTTCTGGGGGAGACTCTCCCGGGCCCCCCTCTGACACCCCTGGAATAAGTCCGCGCACAACTCCTTCAAATCCGCGGCTGTTTTGAGGGGGGAGGGGTGAGCTCGTCAAGTAGCGGGGGGGGGGGGGGGGGTTTGACAGGACTTAAGTTGGAAGGGAGTTGGCTCGTGATTGAGTCGCGTGAAAAAAAGCGGCGAGAGATGCTTGAAACTGGTACAGGGACAGGGACAGGGGATGGATGTAGGCGAAATCGGACGGTGGCATCGTTGTCTCCAACGCGGACCGCAGAAGGCAGAACGGTGAATAACTCTCAAGTTGGAGTTTCACCGTGGCCGTGCCCCTTGACATGATGACAAGACGACAGGAAGTATCGATTGTGCCCCTTGTGTCCGTCGGGTCGTGTCGGGTGAATAACTCAACTCCCAGTAGTCCCAGTCTGTGCTAGAGTACCTCGATAGGGAGAGAATGGACAACTCGAAAATTTGGAGGTTAGGTTGCATCAGGTCATGTAGCTCTTGGGGCCCTAGAGGGCAGCCAACCCATGAACTCGAATTATCCAGTGGTACTAATTTTCACAATTCTTCCTGTAAAACTTTGATTTTGTATAAATTTTCTCAGTTTCTAAGTCTGAATCTGTAAAGACGCTTGTTTACAGTGCACTGTCGGCCATATTGATGAATCTTCCAAATGCAAAGATTGGCAGTGGCACTTTTCTAGCGTTTTTCGTTTCACACGTTGTCGCCCCTCACACATGAAATTTTTGGCTATCATTTCAAATTTTCAAGTTAATTTCGGCACAGATTTAATTATAAAAGGTGTTGCTGAAAGAAGATTTTACGAAAAACCCGATGGAACCACTCTTGAACTTCTTTAATTCATAGATTCCAAGAAATGAGCTTTCACAATCTCCAAATTTTGTCCGAGTTCTCCTACTGACTCGGTCCAATGTGCGCCCGCCCTTTGCATTGTGCCTAGTGCGTAAATCCAAGTTCCGGTTCAGCGGCGCGGCGTGCTTTGCGACATATCGATTGATCTGCCATTTCAACGTACGGAAAAGGATCGATTAACAGGATGTGCTCAGCGAGCACCTTAATAGTCGACTCGTTACCACCGCTTCAGATGGGGAAATATCGATTAACCGATATTAGTGCTTATGAAATGTTCTCCTTTTCTTTAACAGCGCGCACATCCGTTTGCCTTTTTACGTCACAGCCAATTTTAAGGTTGCCGCAGTCAGGGAAAACCGGGGAATGTCAGGGAAAATGACGGAAATGCCAGGGAACAATCGTCAAGTCACCTTTATTTGCTTTCTCGAGTGGGTTAGACGTTTCGAACAGCAACTTTTGCCTGCAACGATTTCTGACCACTACCTACCGAAAAAAAATTCGACTTAATCGGCATTTCGTCTCTACTATAGTTCGACCCAGCGAGCTTTTATCGCACGTCTTTTTAACGGTCTGACATTTGTTCAATTGGCAGGGAATTTCGCCAAAATGTGTCAGGGATATGTGAGGGAATTAAATCTTTCAAATCCGTGGCAACCCTGCAATTTTCAAGATGGCTTTCTCGCCACCGCACCTCCTGTATTTTCTCTGCACGAAAGAAGGGAATTCCTTGCTTTATCCCGAGTGAGTTTGGCGAGCTCTACGGCTACGGCGCACAGTGGATCGAGTCAATGAGAGAGGTCGGACAAAATTTGGAAACTTTAAACGCTCGAAACTCGGTTTACACGAGACCGTGAGGTTATAATAGTGGCTCCCTTGGTTTCCTCGTAAAATTTTCTCGAAGAAGCACCTCTTGAGGATGAAAATGCGACTGAATAAACATGAAAATTTGGTGTTTGAGTCAAAAATTGAACGTGCGAGCTCTGTGATTGAGCGGATCCACTGTGCGGCGCGGAGAAGGCAGCGTAAAGCCGCAAGGGCGAAACCCGTTACGGCGCGGAGCTAAGAGCGAGCGAGCTAACGCTGCGCCGCGCTGGCAGGGGGCAGATTCACACACTCCACCTCCCTTCCCTCGCCCCTCGCCCCTCTTGCGGAGCCTTAAAGTTCAACTTCCCGTATCGCATCCGCGGCGCGGCGACTGCGGCGGCCTAGGATGATGCGATGCGGCGCGGCGAGTGGAGAAGGCAGAAGGCCACTCGGAGCTTGCGGCTTACGTAGATACGACACAACACACGACATGGTGCAGACTCACCCGGGCTCCGCAGGAGTGGTGCTGCCCCTCCCGGGGGCCAGGGAGGGGGGGAGGGGGGCCGCGCACCTATGCGTCATCACGTCGGCACTTGCTCGTCTGATCGTCGTCGCTGCCGGATCCTCCCGATAATTCCCTGTTTTTCGCCCCGAAATCCTTGGTCGCCCCGGTCTCGTGACTCATCGCAAAGACCTGGAGCAGGGTTCCCACAGTCGGGGAACACCGGAAAAACCGGGAAATATCAGGGAAATGTCCAAAAAATGGAGAATGGATTTGACGTTTAGAACAAAACATTTTGCCTGGAACCTATTTCAAATTGGACGTATATCTATCCAACAGATGTATGTGCAGGTGAGAAACATGGGGTGTGCTCGTCAGTTCTCTGGCCGTAAGAGTGAATGAGAATAACAAAGCGCCAGTGACGTCAACGGAGATGGATGCCGTCGTGCAGCTCGCCTCGTTGGTATTTAACTCATGAGCCCTGTCCACAACGCTCTCGTCCCATGCCCGCGGCTCATATATCCCGCATTCAGTTGGTACTTTGTCCTCTTTGCTAAATTTAAAATCCTGTTTTCCCAATTCTTCAAAAGAAATCACGCCCATTGACCACATTGTTTCTTATGCAGCTTTCTAGAGCACATCCCATATTTCTCACCTGCACATAGTTCTGTTTGATAGAAATATGTCCAATCATGTCTTTCTAGCCTCATGGCATATCCTCAATTGTCAGGGAATTGTTTTCAAATGTGTCAGGGAATTTCATTTTCTGAAGTTTGTGGCAACCCTGGTAGGAGTACTCGAATATCCTTGAATTTTGCCCCGAGTGCACTTCAAAGTCCTTGAAGTTTACATCTTGCTATTTCGTTAAAAACCGTCCGTATTGACGTCCGGTCAGTTCTTATTCAGATTCCTCATAGGTATCCGCCAGCCACTTTCGGGTTCCCCTTCAATATTACACCAGTTTGGGGAGAGGCCGCAACTACTCAGGTTTGTGACGTCCAACCAGTGAATGGTGAGTGAGGGAATCGCCGCGTTGACCAATCAGAGTGGCCCTCGATCGGCGGAAGTTGCATAGCGGCCTGTTTGAATCTTATTGGAGTAACGATTCGCGATATTTAGCCCTCATTTATCTAATTATCAGTCAATGTCATAAATTACTCACTTTTCTGAAGTGAAGTTTACACTCTCGAAAAGGTTTTTATGAATTTTTCCGTGAGATCAACCCCTGAAAAGAAGCCGGCACGAAAGAAACACGGGTCGTGCGTTCTACCATGAGAATATACTTGTTAAACCGAGGTCGAGTTTTCTTTAGTAGCGCGACGTCAGAGTAACGTAGTTATGGCCGACGGTTAGAGCCTTAAATCCTTGATTTCTCAACCACTTCACATGTTACTCGGAAGTCATTGGGTCCCTTTGAGTTAAGACAACACCCCCTCATGGAGTTAGAGTACCTTTATAGACAGAGTATGTACACTCGTATATTTTTACTACAGGAAAACTGTTCCGCTTTTGATTGGTCAATGAGTTTTTTAGGCTTCATGATGCTCTTACGGCCGTAAATAAACAAACAAGATGGCGGCTCACCGTAACATCGATAAGAAGCTAAATTTGACAAAAATTTCAATTATCATTTTTAAATCGCCTTTCACCTTTATCACAGGAGGATGTAAGATGTGCATAACCTCAATCTTGCTTGCTGTGCTGATACAGCCATCTTGTTTGTTTATTTACGGCCGTAAGAACATCGTGTCAGCCTATTTTCACGCGACCAATGAAAAACCGGAACAGAAATGGCCAAACTCTGTGGTATAAAGAGTATGGCCATTCGTATCTTTTTACTACAGGAAAACTGTTCCGCTTTTTGATTGGTCAACGAGTTTTTAGGCTTCATGATGCTCTTAGGGCCGTATATAAACAAACAAGATGGCGGCTCACCGTAACATCGATAAGAAGCTAAATTTGACAAAAATTTCAATTATGCGGCAGTAACAATTTAAACTAGCATATCTACGAATAACACACGAAAAACAAATGAAAACATTATTAAATCGCCTTTCACCTTTATCACAGAAGGATGTAAGATGTGCATAACCTCAATCTTGCTTGCTGATAACAGCCATCTTGTTTGTTTATTTACGGCCCTAAGAACATCGTGTCAGCCTATTTTCACGCGACCAATGAAAAACCGGAACAGAAATGACCATACTCTGTCTACAAAGGTACTCTACATGGAGTCACAAACGAAAATAAAGAGAACACAAATTGAAAGTTTTTCGTAAGTTTCGTAATCTTCGATCGGCCCGTTCTCAAATTCCTTTCTCCGTTCCTCCTCTCATTCCGTTTGTTCCTCGCCGCACCCGTGATTCCCCAGTCCATTCCGATTATAATATTCGCAATTGGTGGAAATGTAATCTTTATTCCCGTTTGTGGCACTGTGGAGGCCCAAAGTACGGGAACCAATCAGAAATGGATTCCTATTGTCTTAACTCTCAGTATTGGGGGACTCTAACTGACCTGTCCCTGTCTGGGCAGCGAGTGAAGGACGGACGAGGGACGAGGGAGCAGTGAGTCGTTGAGTCGTGGCCCGTTAATTCCTTTCCTCGCGGACTCCTGCTCTGCTCCCGCTCCCAAGTCGTTGGCCCGACGTCTGACGTAGTGACGTCGACGACCTTGGCTCAACAATCAACACCGGCACCGATGCCATGCGATGCCGCGCGGTGCTTCATCGTCGAGGAAACGCCACTCCTGACGACAATGCTCCCGTCCGAAGGAAAAACGCCGTATGAACATTTGGGAGTTGCCAAATTTCCCATAATAAAACATGCATTTTTGACGACATTCATGCATATTTTTCCTTGAAATATTCAGAAATTTTAGATTAAATTGCCCACAAAATTGTCTGAAAATTTTGGAAAATAATATTCACAATTTTTCCAGTAAATTTGGTTTTTGTCGATAGGAACTTGGCAACGCCTGAAGGCTCTTACGGCGTTCTTCCCAGAGACAAGTTCTTCCTTAGCACGACATGATGGGTCCTCGCCTCGCACAGAGAATATTCGGTGACGCTGTGTCGTTCATCATTGTCCATTGGTTCCGACTTCTTCATCTGCCGAATTTTTACGCCGCACAGTGGCTCAAGTCCTCGGGTCATGTAGGACGTGAAATTTCTGACTTAACCTGGAAATTTTAATGATGACATTGTCAAACTAGGCGCCGCACTTGCGGGAAATCGCTGGCGAAAACCGATGCCTCTTTTGAACTTTTCCCTTTCGTATGAACCAAGATTTATTCTTTAAAATTTTCCTCGTCTTGTCCGACATCCTTCAATGAAGACTCGGAATATGAGCGACGTTTTACCGGGCTCAGGGTGTCTACAAGTCCGGAAATAGTCCTGATTTTTTAAGGGCGGTCCGGAAACATTGCGAAAAAGTGCGTAAAATTCGCAAGAAGGTTCGAAAATTTTTGTCATTTTTGTCGCAATTTGAGCGAGAAATTCAAAGTGTTGAACATTTTCACATTTTTCGAATTTCGTCAAGTGAAGACACTGAAGAAGTACTGAATTTTTCTGTTGAGGAAGTACTGAATTTCTGGGGAATGTGCTGAAGAAGCGCCATGATTTTTGGCCAGCTTGTTTTGGTAGACACCCTGGGGTGGAAAACGCTGCAACCTAGTCGAGCTGCAGCGGGCTGATTATTGAAATTGATAGACAAAGCGGTAGACAAAGAAGACAAAAAGGATGTGGAGGGATCCTGTTGGTGGAAGCGGGTGCTTGCAGTGGACAAAGGACGTAGGTAAGACTAACGAAAAGCAACCCACGAGAGATCCGACAATTAGTCCATCATTTACCCTTAATCTATAAGAAACACCCTCTTCAACCAATAAGATCAATCTATATTCCTTATGTCTTCTTTGTCTATAAATTTCAATAATCGGCCCGCTGGAGCGGTATTTGTGAATTTTTTCCGCTGCTATCCGCCGTCAGGTCTGGGAGTTTGATCGAGTTGCACTGCCACCATGAGTGTCAGTAGAATCTGCAACATGTATATCCAAGCCTTCTTCAAAAGAAAACACCGGGACAACCCTGCAAGCAGGGACGGACTGGCCACGGGGGCGGGGAGGCGATCGCCTCCTAACAATTTGCCGCGGAGGTCTCAAGGGGGCCTCCGCGGCGAATTTTTTTTCGAGTCATCGTTTTTTTCCCCGTAATGTTGTAATTTTCCTATCCTTATCAGTCACTAAAAGGCCCCAAAATCCTTAAAAATTTGTCTCTAAGAGACATAAAAGGTCGCCTAGAGCTATGTGATGAAGGGGCCCCCGAAGAATCCTGAGAATGGGTTATTTTGAAGTTCAAGAACTGTAGAATTTAATTCCAATAATGATTAAAATTGTGTTTAAAAAGTGTGAAATTTTCAAAATTTTCCGGAGGAGGGCTCCCGGACCTTCTTAGAGGGGCCCCCGAACGACAGGAGGGGCCCCCACATTTAGGTCGCCTCCTAACTTTTCGACTACCAGTCCGCCCCTGCCTGCAAGATAATCAGTTTTTAATCCGTCGTTAATATTTTAATAGTATGCAAAAGATCACCCGAGAACTACACTTATTTTTCGCCGTGCCGTTTTACCAGTTAAACGAAGGTAAACGTGAGTTTTATGATGGTGTCAAGCTCCATGTGTGAGGGCAAAGTGGATGTACCGCTGTTTACCGGGGAGTGACGTCAATATCTCCGCTTTTACTGCAGCTCCTCGTTAACCCCCAGATTCAGCAAGTAGATTCAATGGACTAATTCTGTTGGAGAATATTTACAGGGTGTCTCGCATCAGGATTTGTCCAATTGTATTAGGATTTAATCCCGATTTCATCAGGATTTGAGGAAAAATCGGTCGTGAAATCAGGATTTGAGAAAAGTCGGCTGTCCGCTCGGATTTTTTTGTTTTCGCATACGCTTATGCAGAAATTTTAAATTGTCTCCGCAAAAAAAACCGGGTTTCATCAAGATTTCTCAAAATGGGAATAAACTAGACACCCTAATATACTGGAGAACAAGAGCATAGCTACCACGGATCACTAAACGCCTCCAATTTTCACGAGTAGACAATTTCTTAGTCTAGGAGTAGGTTGATTTGTATCCATTTCGGCGTCCCGTTCCGCCAGTCGAACGGAGCTTCCAAAACAAGTTTCAACCTTTGACATGTATCACCTGCTGGCCCCCTTACCAACTTTATCATAGGAGAGCTTCAAACCTGATTTTTTTCTCCTTTTTCTAATGTAATGCACAAAATCGCTTTCAAGACTGTGTTAATACATCTAAATGTGAGATTTGAGTAAATTTCATGGTAATACAAGCAAATATAACCTCCTATCTGCCCTTCTGAATCATCTGCATTCAATGTCCGCCATTTTTTTGGGCCCTGGGAATTCCATAAAGCCCAACAAGGTTGAGCCCATCAAGAGTGGATTTCAGTGGCTGTAATCGATCTAGAGGTACTCTACTGCGAGCTGATTTTTGGAACTGATTGACAAAACTATAGACAAAGAAAAATAATGGAGTATGGAGCGATCCTATTGTCTAAAGTAGGTGGTTCCTATAGACCAAGAGAGAAAATGATTGACTAACTACAGGGTCTATCGTGGGCTGCGTTTAGTTAGTCTATTACCCACATCCTTTGTCAATCGCAACTAGAGAACCTTAATAGGGAAAGAATGGCCACTGGGTCCCATGGAGGGGCTGAGGACCAAAAAATGGCGGTGCTTCCTTTCGGGTTTTGAGGATGGGAGTGGGCTCATTGCCAATTTTTGACGGTTATCACCAACCGTACTTGCTGCAAACCTCACTACATCTACGATGCTTTTTCTCGAAAATTGCGCACGATTAGCCGTAAAACTATGTAAGTAAGTCGCAATAGTGCATTTGGGTAAATTTCTCGTCGCGATAAAGGAAGAAAACTACATTTTGAGTCATTTTGTATTACATTATCTTATAGAGTCGGCCATTTTTGGGTCCTAGAGGACTCCATTGAGCCAATCAGAGATAGAAAACCGAAGTGGCTATTCTCTCCCTATTAAGGCACTCTAATTGCAACCACACGCTCCCGCCAAGAGGGTCCCTCCATATCTCTCTTGTCTTCTTTGTCTACAGCTTAGTCTATCAATTTCAATAATCGGCCCATCGGGCAGAAAAGATCCCGAGTTGATAGCTCCCCTCCTATCTCATTCATCCTTCTCACTGGCTCCCCAACTGGATGACACGAAATTCATTCCCCCTGTTTTTAATAGACTACGTGTTAATATTGGTAGCTTAAGTGTGCGGCGTAACTGCCTCTCTATTCATTCCTTGGTTCCTTTCATCTTGGTTACTCTGTGCTTGTCTTCTCCGCTGCCGCGCCTCGTCTTTTCATCCCAAAGACGAGGAAGTGCAGGGAAGCATTCTTGCCAGATTCTGCTAAAAAATCAGCTCTTTCCTCCATTAAAACCGTGTAAAATATTCAAATTTCATTGTACAACCTGGCAACAATGCAGGGAAGGCATCCGTAGCCGTTTTAACTAGCAGGTTTTCTAACACCTTGGATCGTCCTTGGGGAGACAGAAATCCCGCGGACCCCCTTTTAACGCTAGAGAAATCCCCCGAACCCCCTTTGAAGCTCACAAATCCTCCTTATTGGAGTATTTTTTACTGTCCTCCAGTCACACTTTGACGAAGTATCCCTCTGCCCTCCCCCCCCCCCCCACACACCCTCACCCTTTCTCACGCACGCGTACACATACTATAAGTTCCCAGCTCCGTCCATATGTCAAGGAATTTCGTATAACAAGAATCGGGGGAATCTTAAGATCCACAAATTTGGTCGAGGAATTTCCCCTGAAGCGCTAGGGAATGTGCGGAAATTTTAAGATTCGTCTCTTGTCGAGCACAAGGAATACATTTTATTTCTGATTTGACAATTCAATTGCTAAAAAAAATGTGACTGCAACGTTTCACCGTAGATTTTACAACCAAAAAATGCTACTTTAACCGCTGTTGTAAGCTAATTTAACTACGGGGCTGGTTTAAAGTAGTATTTTTTTGTTGTAAAATCTACATCGAAACATTGCAGTCACTTTTTTTAGCAATTGAATTGTTAAATCATCAATTTAATTTTTCCCGTGTACCCTTGAAAAGAAAATGAATCTCTGAGGGAGAAATTGGTGTTTTGTGAAAATTTTCTATGAGGCGAAAAGTCGTTGTTGGGGGGGGGGGGGGGGGGGGGGGTGTCCGTGGGTGGAGTAAGTGAAGGCCGTGAAGCGTAGTGCGGTGACGGGGGGCCTTGCTTTCTCCCTGTGTAGGACAGGACAGGCCGCGTCACCCGGCTTATCACACTGTGGCGGACAGCCTGCTCACTCTGATGAAGGGGAGTCAAGACTTCGGAGAAGCATTGCAACTAGCAATCACGTCACCCAAGTTGTAGACACAAGTCAGACGCATTAACACTTTGCCCTGCTGTCCATGAAGCCATTCCAGCCAAAAATAATTACAGATTCCGGCTCCTTGACAAATGACACACTCCTTTCAAGTGCTTTGACGTTCCTCTCAATATTTTATGAAATACTCTGTATACGACCCAATCGTCTCGTCGTCGTCTTCGCACAGTGGATCGAGTCAATTAGAGAGGTCGGACATGAAATTATTAAATAAAACTGCAAATTATGATGTTAAATTCGTCGCAGTTTAAATTTCAAGGGTGCTCCTAGTCGAAAAGTTTACGAGAAACCCAATGGAACCACATTTAAAACCTCACAGTTTTGTACAAACGGAGTTATAAGCGTTCAAAGTTTTCAAATTTTGTCCGACCTCTCCTATTGACTCGATCCACCGTGCGTCGTGGCGGATATTGGCGTTCGTCAGATGACAGTAGAGAAACTATTCAGGGTGTCCCAAAGATAAAGGCCGAGATCAACAGAATCGATGGTCCGTGTCGAAATAGGACTTTCTTTCTCTTAAAAAGTTGTCATACCTCATACTGCAGAATCCGCTCTTCTGAATTGCAGTCCCTCCTTTGCGTCAAAAATCGTTTTCTCTTGATTGTGACGATAGTTTTGCATGATGAGAACGCATTAAAATTGGTACTGGCATGTTCCTTCACACGATGAATGCGCTTCTGACCTCAAAATAACCAAATGCATGTCTTAAGGGAGGTTTCAAGGGCGGAGCTGTGACTCGGGGAGGGGGAGGGGGAGATTTTTGGGGGAAAGAAGTTAACAAAAAATCCTATTTTAATCCTCAAAACCTATTCTTACGTTATTTTTGTTTAACTTCGAAACGCCCTGTTTTTCAGAGGCCGCCGATTTTTCGTAGTATTTCCTGAAAGAATCTACGAAAAGTCAATTGGGTCCAACCGTTTTCGAGGAAAAAAAAAACAATTTTGAGGGGAAATTTGGCAAATATGAAACAGAGTCACGTTCTCTCTTCGGGGGAACGATGAATGAGGCAAAACGGAAAAATCTAATTTTTTCCCCGAACCGAGGAGAAGAATCTTGTTTCTCTCGGAAGAATCCAGTAACGAACGAGAGATAAACTCCCGGGTTTAACCATGGACTCTCCGTGAAAATGAGGGAAATATCAGGAAATTAACAATTCTAAAACTATGTATAAGTCGGACAAACCTGGCGACGCGGGACGTGCGATCCGGGGCCTTGTTGCAATTCCCCCCTCCTCCTCCCCCCCCCCCACACACAATTATTCTGCCGTGCCAAGGAAAAACGCCGCATGATCATTCGGGAGTTGCCAAATTTCCTTCGATAAAACCTGTATTTTTGACAAAATTCATGCATATTTTTCCTTGAAATTTTCAGATATTTTAGGTTAAATTGTGCATAAAATTGTCTGAAAATTTGAGAAAATAATATTCTCACTTTTCCCAGTAATTTTGGTTTTTATCGGAGGAAACATGGCAACGTCTGAAGGCCCATACGGCGTTTTTCCTTAGCACGGCAGTATTACTTAGCCGGGCGAGATTATGGGAGCTACTCATTTGGCGGGCGTGATATCGCCCCCACCCCGTCGTCGTCGTAAGAGCCCAACTCGATTTGCACGTGAGCTCCGGAAAGGACGGAAGATCACGGGCCCCACGGCTCATCCGGAAAATGAGTTAGGTGAGAGGCGCCACGATATCTCCTATCGCACCTGACGAGCGATTACTCGCAGACGCAGATGATCAATTAATTAAATCCTCTTGACCGTCTAATTGCCGATCCCGATTAATTTGTGCTATCAGTAGACGGGGGAGGGGGGGGGGGTGTTGCAGAGATAACAGCCTTCTCCTCCTTTTCGCTTTTGACTCTTTCTCATCGACTGTCTCGGTGTCACTAATTGGGCTTCGTCTTGCATCGAGGAACCGCAATCTCTGATTCATCTCTGAAAAAGCACCTATATCTCAGGGTTGCTACAGTCAGGGAAATCCGGGAAATCTCAGGGAAAATGAAGAAATGTCGGAAATGTCGGGGAAAATTTCTTAAATCTCCTTTGTTTGTTTCCAAAATAAGTTTGAGGTTTCGAACTAAAAATTTTGCCAGAAAACTATTTTCAAATATGTCTTCTTAACCATTTGTCACTTCTACAGTTGTCGGGGAATTTCACCAAAATGTGTCAAGGAAGTAAGGGAAATGTCAGGGAATTTCATTTTCCAAATTCTGTGGCAACCCTGATATCTGCAGTGAGAAACTAATGGCGTCGTTTCTCAAATGAGCCAGAACTGGTATTTCGTATTTCCACATTGCGAAATAAAGTCCACTTGGACTACATTTTACAATTAGGAACTATTATTTTCGGCTCACGTATAAAAGCACCGATCCGTGTGGGGAAACTCAGGGCACATGCATCGTGCTTAAAATTCGCCAGAATTAGTTGTTTCTTATCGCAGAATGTACTCCATTCCTTGCTCCTCCATAAGAGCACAATCTCTCTATACGTGGGAGCTTATGACACATGCGTTGTCGCCAAAATTAGCCGGAAATAGTAATCCCACATTTTGCCGAATGAAGTACAACTCTGGCTCAACCATAAAAGCACCTATCTGCTGGCGAGACTAATGGGGTATACGTTGTTTCTGGAATGAGCGAGGGATAGTGCTAAATGTAGTGCGATTATTCATTCCTCTCTCTCTATTTTTTCCGTGAGCATAGAATGGACTTCATTTTGAAATTAGAAACTTCTATTTCTGGGTCATCCACAAGAGCACCTATGAGTTTAGAGAAATTCGCGGCACATGCCTAAGATAACAGGGTTGCCACAGTCAGGGAAACCCGGGAAATATCAGAGAATTTTAAAAAGTCAGGGAAAATCGGGCAATGTCAGGGAAAATTACGAAAATGTCAGGGAAAATTTGTTAAATCACCTTCATTTGCTTTCTAGAATGGTTTGAGGTTTTGAACAACAAATTTTGCTTGAAAACTATTTTCAATTATGGCTCCTTAACCATCCGTCAGATCTTCAATTGTCAGGGAATTTCACCAAAATGTGTCAGGAATTCAGGGAAATGTCAGGGAATTTTATTTTCTAAATTCTGTGGCAACCCTGAGATAAGCCAGAAATAGTATAGTTTAGTGTAATATAACGGAAAAGTTTAGACTTTGTATTTACGCTGTTTAAAAGAGGAGAGGACGATCTGTCAACTTTCAAAAAGCTCGAGAAATCACTCCACTCTCGTCTCACTATCAGAAAAAGCGATTGTGGTGAATAACGTGAACGTGGGAGTAGTGAGATAAGAAGCTTCTCATTGGCTATGGCTTTGCGCGAAAAAATAGAAACGTAGAAAGGATGGTTATACAAGGTAAACCAGAAGTTCCGCACCACCCCTAATATTCCCAAAAGTCGTTTCTTGTGACCTAGGAGGACACACACAATTACAAGTCTCTATCACAATTTGTACGAAAGTTGCTGGGGTCATGCTCGGTGCTTTGTGGTGCGGGACTTTAGAATCACCCTGTATGAACAATAACTTAAGCGGAAGATAAGCAGACACCCAGCTAAACATGTCCCAAAATCAAAGCGAAACAAACGAACGGGGGGAGGGGGCAAAAATCCTTCTGGCATTTTTCTCTCTGAAATAAGGTTCAATTTTTACCGGGAATTGCATTTACCCATCAATCGAATTAAAGAGAGAAAAAATTGCGCCCCCCAATTTCATTCAATGATTGAGGCTTTTTCCGGTAAATGGACGTATGGGACTTCCAGTGCTGATATATGATTGTGCAACGGAGTTCTTTAGTTGTAAGAAACTTATCCGGCAGTGTTCTGCTATGAATTTTTCCCTGCATTTTCTCCGAGTATTCCTTCAAAGTCGATTGTGAATGTAATTCATTTGCCGCAAATGTTGCAAAAAATTACACAATCTTAGCAGCATTGCAAGCCTCATACGCCCTTTTACTGAAAAGTGCCTTTTTCAAGAATTGGAATGAAATGATAATTAGTCCCAGAGCCCTTTAGTGTTGATACGATACAGTGTTACATATGACCAATCTATTTGGGAACCTTTAGAATTTATGAATCCTTTTAGTTGAGCGGTATCCTCATTCGATTTCTGCCTCTGGCATTTCCTGTCGGAGGAAACTCACTACGTTATCAGTATCAGTTCCAACTCAAAGCGGCCTATGATTCATCGCTTATCCCATGACTCAAAAAATTGGGGGAGGGGGATTCCTGGGCACTGACTCGCTCCTATATTTTTCCCGAATTTGAATTACAAATTTTTTCACGGAAGTGCTCGTCATTTTCATTCATTTTCTCCACCGTCTTCAATCCGTCTCGGCTCATTCCGAATCCCATCAATAATGAAAATTAATCGGAACACCGATAACTTAGTCCGTACTGCCGTGCTAAGGAAGAACGCCGTACGAGCCTTCAGACGTTGCCAAGTTTCTTCCAATAAAAACCGAATTTACTGGGAAAACTGTGAATGTTTTTTCCCAAAATTTTCAGACAATTTTGTACGCAACTTAATCTGAAAATTTCAAAGGAAAACGTGCATGAATGTCGTCTAGAATACATGTTTGATCAAGGGAAATTCGGCAACTCTCGAATGTTCTTACGGCGTTCTTCCTTAGTACGGCAGCGTAGCTCTAATCCGGAGGGGACTACTTGATTTTTCCACCATTCTTTTTTTTTTTTTTTCAAAGTAAGGGTTAAGTGCTCGGCGCAGTGATTAATAAAAATGCGTTTGCAATTTCATTCCCCTCTTCTTGCAAGCCACGACCAGTGGCGTGGCGTGGCGTGGCTTGCTTTGCGATGTATCGATTGATCTGTCATTTAAACCTAAGGAAAAGGATCGAACAACATGGTGTTGGCAACGAGCACCCTAATAATCGATTGTTACCATAGCTTCAAGTGGGGAAATATCGAATAATCGATCATTGACGCCTCGCTTCTGGCCACGACCTCGATCCAGGCATTCAATCGAGGCGATCGGCCAAGGACTAAGTATCGCCAATCCGTAACAATGTAACATGCAAATGCTCATGCTACATCAGACTCATCGTGAGCACAGCAGACGAAGAAAAATTTATACGCTATTGAAAATGAACTTCCATAGACTTTTCCCGCTCAAGAATTCTGGTCGTTTCGGAAGGAATTCAGTTGCTTTGAGGGAATCGTGGGCGGCATCAGCAGGAGAGCTTAATTGCCCGCTTGCCGCCGCCCCCCCCCCCCCTCCCCGGCCCACTGAAACTGTGAGGGTTTTGATAATCCAGTGTAACGTAATCTTTGATCCTTGATGTTGTATTTCAATTAACTTTTCGATAAGATTAGCTTATTATGGTTCCTAGGTAGACCCAGTGTTAAAAAAAATTGTCCTAGGAGGCCTTTTAAACCCCCTATCGGAGGTGAGGAGGCCGCACTATCCCCTTAGATGAAGCCGGGCAGAGTTGCACAGTCAGGAAAACCGGGAAAATGTCAGGGAAAATTTGTTAAATCACCTTCATTTGCTTTCTAGAATGGGTTTGAGATTTTGAACAACAAATTTTGCTTGGAAACCACTTACAATTATGCCTTCTAAATCATCCGTCACATCTTCAATTGTCAAAGAATTCCACCAAAATGTGTAAGGGAAATCAGGGAAATGTCAGGGAATTTCATTTTCTAAATTCTGTGGCATCCCTGCTGGGGAACTCCCCTAGACCTAGGGGATGTCTTGCCAAATTTCTCCAAAAATTCGTGATTAGTCAAGGGAAGTTTGGCAACGTCTGAAGGCTCATACGGCGTTCTTCCTTAGCGTGGCAACAGTGGTGTCTAAGTCTTCGAATTTTTGCATCAGAATTTTAAGAGAACTCCATTATTTGGACGTATTTCTGTCAAACAGAACTATGTTCATCAAGACATGAGTCCTGAGACCCATAAGAATACATACTTAATAGGGCTCACGTCATGATGCACACAGTTCCGTTTGACAGAAATGCGTCCATTTCCACCATCAGGCGAATTTTACTTGATTTTTTGCTCATGAACCATACGAGGCCGAAAATATCGTCGGCGTTGGAATTTGACTTTAGCCACACTCGATTAGGTAGCTAAGTTGTTGGCACGGGGTTTCTGAAATATATGGATTACATTTTGCAATAAGGAACTACTATTTCTAGCCCATTTTAGAAAAGCATACATGTCATTGGTTTCCCTATACAGATATGTGCTTTTATGGGAAAGCCAAAGATTGTGGTTCCTTATTGCAAAATGTAATCCATACTCTCTCTGGTCGGGTCTTTTTCGCACTTAACTATTCAATCTTCCTGGAGACAGGCTTGAGAGATGAACGATGCTATTCTCAGTTATTTTCAGCGCTCATGAACTTTGATCCTCATCGGACTTGCGAGCCGAGTTCTGTCAACTGGGCGCGTTCGGTTAGTTGATGTTATGAATTTTTCATTTCGTGCAACTGTGTCGCACACTTTGACGTCGCGTTTCGCAATTGGGAAAACAAGACGCGGTTTGTTATCAGAATTCGATTCAGCCAAATACGCTTCGCATGTGCGAAGCTTCCACAGAGCACCTTTCCAGTTTTCAGATACGATTCTTTCCTCCCTCCCAAATTAGGATTTTTTCCCCCAGCGCTCACGAGACGGTCTCGAATCATTTTTTGCGTCGCTTGCGATCATTGAAGGAAATGAGAAGCATGATTGCTTTTAGGGTGTCTACAAGTCCGGAAAGTTCGCAAATAGTATTGATCTCTTAAGGACCGTCCGGAAGTACTGAAAAAGAGCGGAAATTCTGCTAGAAGGTCCGGAATTTTTCATTTTTGTCGCAGTTTGAAAGAGAAATTCAAAATGTAGAAATTTTTCGAATTTCGTCAAATGGAGGTACTGAAAAAGTACTGAATTTTTCCGTTTAGGAGGCACTGAATTTCTTTGGGATGTACTGTAAAAGTACTGGTTTTTGGCCAGCCTGTTTTAGTAGACACCCTGGCTATCAATTTCAATAAGCGGCCGGCTGGTATCGTTCGACGAACCATGGATTCGTTGCAATCCTAATATTTATACAGTATACCAGGAGTCCAAAAAATTGACGAGCCTACCTCTCTTCTCCGTTGATACAATGAGACTCTTGCTCTGAACCGAGTTGAATTTATCTCCGATTCTATTATCTTGCAATTGTCTTTACCGCAATATCGCATTTAGATTAGCTCTGTACAGATATTTTTAAGTGAGCGTCTGTGTTGGTGTAGTTTCTCATCAGTTTTAATAATCTCTTCAAGTTTTACTTACTTTTGACCTATAATACTATAAAATAATGCATAATAAATTTACATTTATTTAATAATACTAATAATAAAATTATTGTTTATGTTTCAGGTAAGTGCCGTAAGCAGTGCCTCTGAGCCTTTTAATTGTACAGGAGTACGTAAGTTTTCTCTATATCATTCTTACGCGAATGATCTTGCCAATTCATAGTCCTAACTCCTATGTCATTGATTGGCGGCGATCAAGGTGTTTCCCGCCTATCAATAGATTTTAACACTGGATTATAAGCTATGTTTTCTCATCAAAAGTTCACGAAGAACACGATTCGTGCAACGAAAGTTGAATGCAATTCCTAACCAAAAACCAATGTTTTTCAATGCACGAATTCAGGGTGTACAAGTCCGGAATTTCTGGAAAATCCGCAAATAGTACTGATTTTTTTAAGGGCGGTCCGGAAGTTCCAAAAAAGTGCAGAAAATCCGCAAGAAGGTCCAGAATTTTTTTCATTTTTTTCTTATTTTTGTCGCAATCTGAGCAAGAAATCAAAATTTTTGAAATTTTACGAATTTCCTCAATTAGAGGTACTGAAAAAGTACTGAATATTTCTGTTGAGACGGTACTGAATTTCTTGGGAATGTACTGAAAACGTGCTGTAAAAGTACTGATTTTTGGCCAGCCTGTTTTAGTAGACACCCTGGAATTCATACATCCTGCTCTTTTAAAGAAACCATAATCTCCTCGAGTTAAATCGCACATCAACCGTTGCCTCAACAGCCTTTGCGGAATGAAAATATGGCAACCTCGCAGCATTAGCATTTGGCTCAGCTGTTGCACGTTGTTTGTTTGTTGACGCCTTGAACAACGCACAGCGAGGAAGGAATACTGCTTACTGAGAAGCCTGCCGAAACTGTTGGAGTGTGCAATTCGATTCAATTGACTCTGGTTTTTCACGTGAACGGAAAATTGAAATTTTTCGTCTGCAATGCTGAATGAAAACGTTAATATCTTGGTTAGGAGCTAAGCTCAGTAAATTTTGTCGCTTGATTCGTGCTCTGCAACAAATTTTGAAGCGGAAACCAGGGTTGCCACGTTGCCAGTAGTCTGGAAAACCGAGAAGGTCGCGGAATTTTCGACGACCGGGAAAAGTCAGAGAAAGTCAGGGAATTTAATGCGCTTAGCGTTTAGCAGAAGTCGGTGTAACTGAAAAGGAAAGATCAAAGTGGAAGTTTTATTCGAATGTCAGGGAATTTAAAGATGTAGAAATGATGGCAATCCTGCGTATATCAGAAAGCTTGCATTCGTGCCTCGTCTAGTGGTCATTTTTCGATTATGCGAACTCTGGAGGCAGAACAATCTCCTAAGTTTTTCTTTTGCAAGCCTCAGCTGGACTGATTTAACCAGATTTAGCCTAACTGCTTTGCTCGTTGCGTTAATATTATCTCGTTTTTCATTTTCGCCCTGTAATGGGAAAATAGGGAAAATCCCTCAATAGGGAAATTTTTCCAAATGTTAGGAAAAGTCGGCATATTTAAAAAAAACCTGAAAATTTTGCTCCAAGTTTCGAGAAGTCAAGGAATTGGGAAATTCTGGAGTCAGAGAGAAGCGAAAAAAGTTTGGTAAAGTCAGGAAGTTTGAAGATGCAGAGATTATGGCAACCCTGGTGCGAAACAGAAAGGTACCAAGTTATATTTTGAACGATGGAAAGGGAGTCCGGAGTATTTGCGAGCTTAACTTGACGCACATTTTCTCCTGAAATCGAGGGAAAATATTGTGAACAAACAGTTGTACGTTGAACTAACCATTTTACCATGGAGTCTGCGGGCTGATTAATAATAGATGGACAGAGCGTTAGACAAAAAAGACATATGGAGTATGGAGCGATCCTATTGGTTGAAATGGGTGGTTCTTTTAGACTAAGGGAGAAAATGATGAACTAACTAGAGGGTTTCCCATGAGTTGCCGTTAGTTAGCCTATTACTTACCTCCTTTGTCCATTGCAACCACCCACTTCTACCAATAAGATCCCTCCATATCCTTTTTGTCTTCTTTGTCTATTCCTTTGTCATACGAATTTCAACGATCAGCACGCAGACAGTCTAGAGATCCGTCTTTTTTCACTTGTCCTGTTACCAGTGGCGATTTTTGAAAGTTGGTAACACTGTTTTTCCTCCCTTTAAATGGACGTATTTTTGTCAAACGGAACTACGTGCTTTATGACGCGAGCCCTGTTGTGCATATAGTCTTATGAGTCTCAGGGCTCATGTCTTAATGCACATAGTTCCGTTTGACAGAAATGCGTTCGAATGTATGTAAAATGATCAATTCCTGCTGAGGCAGCTTACTTCAATTAAAATTTATATTTTTAAAGGAATTCTCAAGTTGAATATCGTGATGTTTATAACGCGTACCTATCGCAATAATTTCACTCGATGCGACTATTTCAACGCATGGGCAAATGTTTTTCCTATCCGTCCAAGTAAAGGCGAATCACCCGCGTGAGTCGCGTCGGAGGAGCTAACAGCGTGGTTCGCCCTCAATCGGACGAATAGGCAGAAACATTTCCTGAGCGTTAAAATAGATGCATCCTCTGATACGATTCTCGCGCCGCGTTGCGTTGATATTGCGAGCGGGGGTTTTTTTTTTGCCTTTTTCTTTTCTCTACTTCAAGTAGCCCACAAGGGCTAATCCGGTGCGCTTTAAGTCTCATCTCCCCTCCGTTCCTACTGAACCAGTGCCAGGCAAGCATTGTTTGAGACCATCAAACCGCTAAGGCCAGGAATCGAAGCTAGGACCTCCCGATCTTAGAGCTAGCGCTACAACCACTACACCATAGGAGGCCGACGTTTGAGCCGGGATCCATCACTGTGTAAGCGCAAAATTTGGTTAGCAACGAAATCAGGTGTTAAACGAGAGAAGCATGATTTGTATATCATGAGTTTTATCAATTAACTTACATTTTGTTTATATAGGTACATTCGGTTTTATCAACTTGTATCGATCGGATAGGTTCGTTTTTAAGTATCGCTGGAAATGGAAAAGTAAGACCCAATAAACCTCCGATGTGTAATTTCAGGTTTTAATTTAAATATGACGTGGATGGGCGCGTTGCTTATCATTTTAATTAGTTGATTGATTGAATTTAGAAGCGTTTTAGGGTGACAAAGACCTGCGTTTGTTCGAATAATAGGAAACCGTTCAACGTAATAAGACACTCTCATCAATTACACAAATTTATTTTCGTTGAGCATACTTTCTCAAGCTTATCTATCCTTTTCTTCCTGTTCTTTTTTTCCGCCTCCAAGAGACGACTTCATATTTACATAGGTGAACGTGAGTTATAGCCAAAAATTACAGGCTAAGGAGGTTGAAGTTACTTTTCGTTTCTTGTTTTTTTTTATTCTTGTTAAGTAAATTCATTTTATAATAGATACACCAGTTGGGAACGTTTCTTATTAGCTTTATATTTTTTCTTAATTAATTCCAAACTGAGCTTTCTTCTTTTAGTTTGGAACAATGATCAGGCTGTTCGCTAAAAAGATGACGACTAGAAAAACACTACGCCGGTTTACGACGCATGCAGTATTGTCGCGTTGTGTACGTCGCAGAACTGCATTTAATTCTATGTTGAAAAACTTATCTGTATCGCCTGATCCTGGATTTTCCGCTCTTTTCCTTCAACCACGCCTAAATATTCCCTAAAAATAAGGTGCCGTCTATTTTTCAAATTGGTTAATCTGTCCTTTTTCCTTCCTTCCTTCCTTCCTTCCTTCCTTCCTTCCTTCCTTCCTTCCTTCCTTCCTTCCTTCCTTCCTTCCTTCCTTCTCCCTCCTTCCCTACTTTCTTTCTATCTCTCTTTTTTCGCCTCTAAGTAACGACTTGATTTTTCATTGAATCGTCCCTTATCATGTTCACCCTTAATTTAAATCAATCATAAGGACTGACTCTTGGTGAAGACCACCTATGCCTGCCTAGGGTGGCATGAACTGTAAGATAGAAATGAAATATTGGAAATTTCAATGAAATATTTTATGAAATTCCACGAGAATGTGAAATATTTCATATTTTTCAGAGGCTAGAGTATGCAACTCACATGCAAACACACATAAATAGAAGGAAAACACAATTTTTACGTTTTGCGAAACATGAAAAGGAACCGTTATCCCTCAATATCTCTCATTTTCTGAACTATCATGAAATATTTTACTTGAAATTTCAAGATTTTATTTTTCATGATTTTTTGCCACCCTGTGCCTGCCCCGCACCTATACTCGATTTATTTTACATACATTTAAGTGGAAGAAAATCAATGTTGCCAGCTCTCGAGAGTCACCCCCGTAAAAATATTAAATATTTTTTTTTCGAAGCGCGGAGAGAGGAAACTGTGAAACGCCCAAGTGGAGGTTACGTGCGTTTTTAGTTTCACCATCGATATGCGTCTCGTGCACGCTGCAGTTCGTCGCTTCTCCGACGTAAGGGCGTACCTCCATGTCTACGTGAACCTTTGGAAGCATTCGGTTTTACGGGCAATAAAGCTCGACTTGGAAAGGAGTCGCACCCTTACCTCAGAGGAACGACGAATTGTGAATACAGAGACTAGAAGGAAACGGTCCTCGTCTTGCAGACATACCGTCTCTCCCCCCTCTCTCTCTTAACCCCCCCCTCTCCCTCCCTCCCTCTCCTCCAACGCAAGGACGTAGCTCTGTTATCACATGAGCCGCAGAAAGTGTAGAGTTTTACGGAGAACACTGCCGTGCTAAGGAAGAATGCCGTATGAACATTCGGGAGTTGCCAAATTTCCCTCGATAAAGCATGTATTTTTGACACAATTTAAGAATATTTTCCCTCTTAATTTTCGGATACCTTAGATTACGTTGCGTACAAAATTGTCTGAAAATTTCAGGGAATAATATTCAGAATTTTTCCGTTAAATTCGGTTTTTATCGGAGGAAACTTGGCAACGTCTGAAGGTTCATACGGCGTTCTTCCTTAGCACGGCAGAACGTGGCTCACGTGGAAATTGAGATACGGCGCGCCGGGGAGCGACGACACGTTTCACGTAGATGCCGAAATGTTGAACCGCGACCCTATCGATTATGCAAAGTGCACACCCCGCCCAATGTTCAGCATCAGCAATGACTCGACGAGGTAGGGGCTCAGCATTTTGGATTTACACTTGACATGTTGGAAAACGCAGGGTGTCTAACGACCGGGGATACCGGGAAATGTCGGAGAATTTTTTTGTCTTGTGTCAGGGAATCCGCAAGAAACACACGGATATTTTTTTTTTTTTTTTTTTGGTTGAAAGTTAATGATAAACCAAGTCTCCAAAAAATGAAATCGATGCCAAAATTTCAACCAGAATTTCTGCTAATGTCTTTTAAATTTTAAAAATGAGGTAATAATACCTCGCATAAGTTAGGCACCGTATATTTTGCTCCATTATTTTGACAATTGCCAGACACCCTGAAAATGTCTTACCCTAGAATCAAAGGCATCAAGAAACCAGCATTCCTCCAGAATGGTTGGTCTGGACCCGGTCCGTACTATGCAGAGACCGTGCTTCACTTTCCCCGGTATATGTATAATGTATTTGTATAATTCCCTGGTATAATGGGAAATTTAAATACCTACCGACGGAAGGTAATGTCCAATACAGGAAAAATGACTAAGCAACTATCGGTTTACGATGAGATTTCAGTGGTTTCATATTGCCCAGTCTGCTACGATGAAGGACCGCGCTCTTCTTTTTCTCCCATTGGAGGATATTGGATGGAGGAAAAATGACGTAACCACGATCAGCTTACAATGTGATTTTAATGGTTCCATATGGCTAGGCTTGGTCCGGTCTGTCGGTATGGGACCGCACACTACTTTCTCTAGCACCGGGAAGTTTGAAAATGGAAGCAAGGAATATTCAAGGAAGAATGACGTAGCTCCTGCTAGTCTACAATGTGACTTAAGTGGTTCCATATGGTTAGGCTTGGTCCGGTCTGTCTGTAGGGAACCGCGTTTTATTTTCTCTTGCACCGGGAAGTTTGTAAATGGAACTAAGGAAGAATGGCGTAGCCACCATCAGTCTGCTTAGAGACTTCTGTGGTTCAGTACGACGAGTGTTTGTCTGGTGACGGACCGCAAAATGGTTTCTCTAGCCGCGGAGGATTTGAGTCTGGAATATATTAAGAATTACTTTTTTGACCATCCATCAACTCACGTACAAAGTGACTTTGATGTTTGTATATGACCCAGTCCGGTGCGATAAAAGACCGAATCTAAATTTCTTCCTGTAACACAGGGAAATCTAAATCTGTAACCTAGGAAGGAGGACATAGCCTCCGTCAGTTTACAAAGTGACTTCAGTGTTTCCATATGACCTAGTCTTGTGCAGAAAGGAACCGTGCGCACTACACTTTCTCTAGAACCGGGAACTTGGAATATTGAACGTAGCAAGAATGCCATTATGCAAAGCCATGAGTGTACAAAGTGACTTTCGTGGTTCCGTATGGCTACTCTTGGTCCGGCCTGCGCGATGAAGGACCGCACTCTACTTTCTTTACTAACTATAATTTTGAATATCACACGTAGCAAGAATGACGTAGCCACCATCAGCATACGAATGAAACCAACATGGTCACTTTGTCCTACAAGGTGACTTTAAGGGCTGCAAAAGGCTAGTATTGTTCCGGCCTATGCGATGAGGGACCGCACTTTACTTTCTCTAGCACTGGAAAATTTGAATATTGGATACAGGAAGAATGGCACCGCCACAATGAGTCTACCGAGTAACTTTAATTATTCTATATGGCTAACCTTGATCCGCCCTGTGGGGGATGAGGGACCGCACTTTATTTTCTCCAGCACTGAGATATTTGAATATAGAATATGGGAAGGATGGCATAGCCGTCATGAGTCTGTAAAGTGGCTAAAGTTGTTCCATATGGCTAACCTTTTTCTGGCCTGTGGAGGATAAGGGACCGCACTTTACTTTTCTAGCAGTGGGGAATTTGAATATTTGGATGGGATTTCGAGAATATTTTTGTTGGGGGTGTAATTGTGAATGTGGACTTATGTGTGTTTGGTTGCTGTGTTTCAGGGGACGAGCGGCCCGCGGCCCGGCTCTAACTACGGCGGAGGGAGCGGAAACCCGTTGAACAGCGGAAGTTTGCACTCGTTGAAGGCGGGCGGGGGCGGTGCTCGCGCTCCTCTCGTCCCGACGCCGACGCCAGCGACGCCGCCGACGCCCGGAGCCGGAGCCGGAGTGGCAGTGGCAGTGGCAGCGGGCATGCCTGCTAATTTCGCGGCCGGCGCTCCTCTTCCATCGGCCACCGCATCGGCAGCCCCACCCTATCGGCACACCACCTCCTGGCCCAGCTCCGTCTCCGTCTCGCAGGCCCCGGCTCAGATCAGATACCCGACCTCCACCATGGCTCCCTACACCGCCCCCTACAACTCTCAACCCAACTCGGTAAGTTCCCCCCCAAAGTTCCTTCCCAATCCCCCACTTTAAAATTATAACCAATCATGGAGCCTCACACACCCATTCCAAATCCCCCCGTTTCAAAATTCAACTTTATGCAAAGCAATGATAGAGGCTTTTTTCCACCTCCCTATTCGGGATAGTTTTTTCCCCAGCCTCCTGCGTTGCCATTTATTAAAGTCAAAATATGTTTACGTCCATAACTTTTGAACGGTTAAAGATGTCAAAATGTGGTTTGTTCGAATGGATGGAGCACAAAAAGAGCTACGATTTCTTTCGAATATTTTACCCTCTTTGCCAAACCCCCCCCCCCCCCCGAAAATTCATCATTTTTCGATTTTTTACACCTAGAAAAAATCGAAAAAAAGAGGCGTGTTTGGGTGAATTTGGCCGGAATGGGTAAAAACTTCCGATAAAATTAGTGCTCTTTTTGTGCTTCATCCATTCGAACGAACTGCTTTTTATATCTTTATCCGTTCAAATGTTATGGACGTAAAGATTTTTCGACTTCAATGTATGGCAACGTCGCACTCAGGAGGGTGGGGACAAAACCACCCCGGATATGGTGGTCGGAAGTGACCCTTTATCACTGGTAGAAATTTCGTTAATTTTTTAAGTGGGATATTTAAAGGGGTTCTGTGCATTGAGTCCTTCAGAGAAAACATTCATGCAGTAAGGAAAGAGGGTGCTTGTTTATTTCAATAAGGGGAGCATCAGATGTTTCGACGTTTGATCATTTACTCTCGCTAACCGAAAATGAAACACAAAACACAGAAAAGCGCGCTAATTTTTCAAATACTGGCTAAACGCACGTTTCTGACTTGTTTACGGATTGAGAAGTTTTTCGAGAAGGATGCAATTTTGAGGCTTGAATCAATTGGTCAGTTGTGCTGGTCATAAAATCGTGTTTTGATGCTTAATTCTTGCAGATTAGCTCAAAATAATAAGATTTGTCCAAACCGCAATTTTCTACGTTCAATATTAACGAGATACCACCCTTTGAAAAATCGGGTTTTTGGCGTAATCCACCGCGTTAGTGACGCCCGTGGTTTCTTCCAACTTGCTTTCATCAGCCAGTGATGCACTGGTTACTCAACGTAAAACTTGAATGAAAACAAGGTGGAAGGAATTAAGGATGTCACTACCGCAGTGCATGACGTCTAAAACCTGATTTTTCAATGGGCGATATTTCGGTTAATATTGAACGTAGAAAGTTGCGGTTTGAACAGATTTTATTATTTTTAGCTAACCTACAATAATTAAACATAGAAACACAATGCTGTGACCAGCGCAACTGACCCATTTCTGCTCGAAAGAACTTATTGCACCCCTGCCTCTCCATCCAATTTTTAGGAAAAGTGACCAAACACCAGCCATAACGCCTGTTTCTCATTAAAAGTTAATAGGAAGCATGAATTGACAAGTATTAGGCACGGAGGTTCAAGTTATAGCTATTCTCCCTTTATTCTCGAGGGAGGCCACAAAAACATCTGTATTGCAGCAATTGTTATCGATTAAGGAAATATGTCTCATGATGTGTGCAAATGCCGCATAGTAACAGGCTGAGCTCCACCTGACAATAATTTAAAGCTAGCACTATTTTCTTATTCCAGAACCTACATATAATAAACAGTAAATGTAAAAGGGTGTTCCAGATCACCTTTGCCAGGTTTTTTCTCGGTTATTTTTTGTCTGGCGGAGTCGAGAACCGCGTGGACGAAAAAGGAATCGACTCCAATGAGTTGGAATTTCATCATCGCGAAGCTCCCCTAATCTTGAAGCATCGTGAAGGGTTAAAATAGGAGTCGTGACTTGGAAATTCAGGATTCCGGTTACAATTACCGAATTATTTGATCAAAATCAGAATACTTTGGGAAAATTTTGGCTTAAATATGTAGCTGAAAGCAAAATTGGCCCATCCTCGTCGGAAATATTTTCCTCCGGGTAGAATGCGAAGTCACTAGATTGACGTAGAAAATCGGGACCTCTACCTCTAGGCATCCGGATCTTATGGCAACCCTAACTTTATATTTTAAAAATGCGTCTGGGACTTCTTCAGAATGTTTCGGTTTCAGTTTAGGTACCACGCTTTTTGATATCGATTGGGGTCAAAATGTTTCGTCCTCTCCAAATTTTAATTAGATAATTTCAAAATAGTTCCGAGAACCCCGATTTTCAAAGTCGAAACCCCCCTTTTTAAGGCCGGGGATGACGAAATTCGGATTTCTTGGGGTCCATCCGTATCCCTTCCTTCGGTCCTCAACTTCTTCCGACCTTGAACAACCGAAAAAGCCGAGTACGAGCGGTGGTGGGACAGGGACACCCTGTATTCAAGCCCGTTTTTTCCCGATCATTTCGCTGCAAGAAAACCTGGGAGAGTCGGGTATTTTTTTCGCGCTGATGCCGTCGGCACCCGTCTCGTGCCTGTAGCGAAATTTGACGTAATATTACGCGCTTGAATGGCGAATCCCTGTGGGATGCAAAAGCTTGATCCATTACCCATTTTCCGGGTGGTCCTGGCGCGACCTCGCGACCGACAACGGACGACCATCTCCTCAGCAGCGGAGCGGGGTCGCTGCGTCAAAACAGAGATTATTAATTTTCAGGATCCTCCACCTCCAGGTGATAACCCTCCGCGGAACAAGACCTCAACCAGCGTTGCCGCGTCAATTAATTAACCGATTAACCAAACTTGTTTCGATTTGATGAAAGAGGTTGGCAGGGCCTACGCTGGCCCACATTAATTTAGTCAACTTTCATGTCCCTTTTTCCAGGATCCACTGGGTATTTTTTCAAAAACTTTTAATTTGGTTGGATTTCACAGAGTTCTCAAAGTCAATTTATCACGAGGTTTTTTTTCGAAATTCGAAAGAATTGCCCCTTTGAAATTTTGGTTCAAATTTTCAGAAAATTTTGACCTTAAAAACCCATGAAAATTTTGGAAATCAAATTTTTTGAAAGTTCCTTGTCAAGGTGTGGAGGAAACCACTTAAAATCAAACAAATATAACTAAGCTATTTCAAATTATGTCCATCCTACCATTTGGGATGTCTTCAATCCTCAGAGAATTTTACGAAAATGAGACAGGGAAATCGGGGAAATGTCACGAAAATTCATTTTCTAAATTTTGCGGCAACCTTGCAATGAGCAAAAAATTGCAGAGTATTCAGGAAATTTTAGGATGGGCTCAGAAACGGGGCCCTGATACATGAAACAGGTGAGATTGTATCGATATCGATTGGTTCAACATCCAACACACCCTCAAAAGTCAATCGAGTATTCTGAGAGGGAACCAGATTTTTGTGAAAGATTCTCCATTCTCACGAGTACAAAATGGCAATGAAAAGTGAAATTGTAAGGAATTTTCTCATTCTAGTTTTTCCAACTGAAATCCTAAAATTTTTGTTTGACGTTCCGTTCTATTGTTTTGAAGCACACGATACTTGGAACCTCTATCGAATAGACGGTATTAGTGCCACGTCACAGTCGGTATCGATTGTATCGAATTGGATCCAAACAATCAAACATAACCTCACCTGGACACCCCCCTCTCAGAATTTCACTGTCAGAAGTCAGGAAACTAGAGTGGCATGGGAGTGGCCTAAATCATGGTGGTTCTCGTGGGCATTTTCTCCTTTCGGAAACTGCTTTATCCCGTAAACGTAATAATATAGGAACGTTCCGTGATTAAAAAAAACTGTCTCTATGAATAGTAAGGTTATGTTTGATTGTTTGGATCCAGTTCGATACAATCGATACCGATTGTAACGTAGCATTAATACATAGAGTCGTAATGTAATTGGGAGAGCTGGCGCCACTTTTAAGCATTTTCCATGTCCCGAATTCCGAGACTCCTGTGTGACGCCGGGTCACTTTTTCGATACATAATCGATTGTTTGCGATACACGGGTACCCGGCCATCCGATGACAACAACAACAACAAAGGAGATAGGAATTACCACGTATTCCACACCGCCATTTTGGATCGAAAATGTATCGAAAAAGCGACCCGAACTCGGCGCACACCGGGTTCGGAATTCGTCGAGCAGAACATGGCGGCGCCAGCTCTCCCATTTACATTACGACTCTATGTACTCTATGCATTAATAGCATCTTTAGGATCCATTATCCCGAAATTGGATTGATGGACGGATCGACCAATGAAAAAGCTCGTTTCGGGGGATCCGGCAGCGGCGACGCTCGGCGCGCGGGGCCCGCTCTACGCGTCGCCGGCGGCCGGTGTGAATGACCCGCACGCCGCTCCCGCAGTTGGCCACGCAGGAATCTGGTCAAGTTCATCGTAGCCTCTGCGGGGCCTCGCGGGGGGGGGGGGGGGGGGGGGGTCCCGGCTCCGTTCATTCACTACCGACCGCGGCCGCGGCCTCGCCGCTCCGCTCCGGTATCTGCGGCCTGCGCCGCGCCGCATTCTCGCGCTCCCGCCGCGGTGCGGTGCGGTGCGGCGCGGCAGCGCGGCATGGAGAAAATCAAGGTGGTCGTGGTGGCAAACGGAGAAATGTACTTTGCTACGTCACAACTTAACGCCTATCATTGGTTGTTGAGCACCGGTAGGTATGTATGGGTCCCAAAGACATAAAGACGGAGGGCTAAAAGCAAAAAATGAAGCTTCTTTTCAACCACCTCTACGATTGGTTAGAGGATTGGCGGCGAAATCGGGACAAGTTTGAATTCAAATGTAGGGCGGGAACTAAATAAAATTGCGGAAACAAAGTATTTTAGGTTGATTTTTGCCCAATTTCAGGTACAAACTCATATTTTTTAACTCTAGGTTAGTTTCCGTCCGTCGTCGACCGATTAATTTCATTTGGGAGTAACGTTGATCTAGAACTGTAACGGCCTGTTTGAACCTGCAGAACCACCATGAGCAGAAGAAAAACTAACTTTATCTGAGATTACTGCCTGTTACCGAGCAAAAGTAGGTGTATTATGTTAGGACGCAGACCGAACTTTCTTAGTATATTCGTTTTAGGAATTTAAAATACGTTTCGAAGAAGAAATGTGCAAAAATCAAGAGGACAAGTTCAAATCAAATTACTGTTTGCCGCCATGGATTCCCGCGCTCATTTACACACTCACACAAGCGCGCAGCGCCGAACCTAGCTTCACTTTTTCCCCGTGCTTTTAGATACGAGCGCTCCGTCTTTATGTCTTTGATGGGTCCCCGGTAGTTTTGTAGGTTAGGTCATGGAGCTCGCAGGGCCCGAAGGGCAGACGACCTTTGAACCCAAATCGCCCTGAATCATTCGTTATCCACGGTGTCTACAAGTCCGGAATTTCAAGATATAGTACTGATTTTTTAACGGCGGTCCGCAAGTGCTGAAAGAGTGTGGATATTCCGCAAGAAGGTCCGGATTTTTTTTTCATTTTTTGTCATTTCTGTCGCCATTCGAGCGAGAAATTCATAAAACACATACCGCGGTCCATTTATAAACATTCGTGGACATGTTGCTTTGATATTGGAATCCAAGGATCGGCATCGGCATTTTTTTAGTGTTTTTCGTGTCACAGGTTTAGCTGCTCTTTTGGATCCTAAGAGCTCCATTTTTCGCCATGTCCGTGCTCTTCTCATAAGCCTGTGTAACACTGTCAAAACTAGCCATCAAAATATCAAGGTCAGGTGTTGTGATTGGCTTATTCGATGACTTGGACCAATTACAGCAGTTGACCTTGACATTTTTTGATGGAGTATTTTGATAGTGTGATACAGGCTTATAGGTCCGCTAGTGGCAAGCGGATAGGTGTATTTTCCTACGTCAGAAGTTAGCGCCTCTATTCGATCGAAGGTTCCCTTGTAAAAATTAGCTATGAGAGCTGCATTCTAATATCTTAGGAATTCCTATAGCCGGCAATAGAAGGTGTTGAAAAGCGATAGAGAATTATACAGCCGGGCTTTACGAAGCGATTACAAATTATATCGCCGGGCTTTGTAGTTCATCGCCTGGCTATAGCTCTTATAGCTGTTAATATATCCTTATCGCCACCGGCTACAAAAGGCTGTAAAATATTAGCCGGCTATAGAAAGCTGTACGAAATCTCAGCCGGCTGTTGAAATCTGAAGAAAATCATATAGATGCCTATAGCAAGCGAAGAATATCATGCAGCCGGGCTGTAGTTCCTACCGCCGGGAATGCAGTTTATCGCCTGGCTATAGCTTAACGCCATCGACTCTAAAAGGCTATAAGAAACTGTATAGCCGGCTGAAGAAGCTATAAGAAATCTTATAGCCGGCTATAGGTCTATAATATTTTGGAACATAGATCCTATAACCAATTTGTATGAGGGTACGTTAGATGGCTGATTTATTTTCTCTATGCGCACCCGCCAGAGTTGCGTTCCGCTCCGCTTTCGGTGTCGGCCGTCGTTGGTGGCAGATTTCCACCGTGTCCACGAGCCGGGGAAAAACGGGGAAAACCGCCACGCCGCGCCGGGAAACTCCGAGACCTGCCGACGCCGCGCCGCGCCGCGCCGCTGGAACTGACAATCTCTTCTCTTTGGCTTCCATGTTCCGCTGTCGCGTCGTTCCACGTGGCAGATCTCTACCGTTTCTGAGGCTTTTATTCCTACTCGTTCCGTAAGCCGCTCCTTTTCTTAGGAGCTCCCATGTGGTGTACACTAGAGTCCCTTTTTAAGACAACGCAAAAAGGGCATTTCTTGGTCGTGGTGTCTTAGAATCTTTGCTAACGTTTCGTCCATTCTAATTAAAGCAAATCTATGGAATTCCTTGAAACGTTTACTCAACTGTCTTTATGATTTTATAATACTTAAAACGAAAAATTTCAGAAAATTTACCCATTAGTTTCCTCTCTGAAGTATAATAGCCCCCTCCCCCTCTCCGTTAGAAGATCCACCCGCGTTTCTACCATTAGGATCACTCCTTTTTCCTGTTGTCTGATCGCTTTGTCTATGAATTTCAATAATTAGCATTCAGTGGGCTGATTACTGAAATTGATAGACAAAGATGACATATGGAGTATGGAGCTATTCTATTGGTTGAAACGGGTGATTCTTATAGACAGGGCCGGATTGATGGGGTGGCCACATGGGCCGCGGCCCATGGCGGCAAATCTAAGGGGCGGCAAAAATTTGCAATTTTTTAAAGTGTAGGTATAAAAAAAAATCGTATTTATAAAGACAAAATTACAAACGACAAAAGGTGACAAAATCTCTCATTTCCTGAGAGTATAGTAATTTCTAATTTTGTCGTCTCTTAGTGATACAAGAGACAGCACCTTCAATAAGTCGAGTTAAGAGAGAGACCAAACACGCAATTTGGCCTGGAACGGCGCGACTTAGAGAGAAATGATAACGAGGACTTGAGATGAAAAGGAGAAGCCCTCGGCGCGGCGATCGGCATGTAACACATATTAGCGCCTACAAGACTGCACGAATACTTCACGCATTGCATCAAACACAGTGCGGTCATTGCGGTCAGCGTGAAACGGATAGCGCCTACAAGAATGCAGAATACTTCACGCATTGCGCCAAACACAGTGCGGTCAGCGTGAAACGCATAGCGCCTACAAGACTGTCGGAATACTTCACGCATTGCGCCAAACACGTTCCGGTCTTTGCGGCGCGGCGGCGGAAGTTAAAAATCATTGATCCACATTTATGTTTGTTCTTTCATAATTTTTTCGTTCATTTCTTACGAATGGAAGGCCTTGTCCACACAGAGATAGGTTTACGGAACTTAACTTTCGCGTGAAGTTCCGTGAACTTTTGCTAGTTGTGTTGACAGGGCTTTCCCAAAAATGTGTTCAACACGAGTAAATGCATCTTATGCACCCCTCCCCCGCCGACACGTTCATTTGATGGTTTTTATCGAGTTTCACAACGAATGAGAAGAGGGCGGCAAAATGCAGGCGGCCCACGGGCGGCAAGTAGGTGAATCCGGCCATGCTTATAGACTAAGGGGGAAAATGATGGACTATCCGTCGGGTCTCTTGTATGTTGCCGTCAGTTAATCTATTACTTACCTCCTATGTCCATTGCAACCAGCCGCCTCCACCAATAGGATCCCACCATATCCTTTTTGTCTTTATTTATTTTAACAAGTTTCATTTATTTGAACAATTTTTTGTCTTCATTGTCTATGGCTTTGTCTATCAATTTCGATAATCGGCCCGCTCCCCGCTGACCGATGGAGACCATCCCTTTTTCCGGTGGCTTTCAAGCAGAATGTAAGTTTGACAACGGCTATAAGTAGATAGTCCGGCGCGGTGGTGCGTGTACCTTGGTTTTTTTGTCTTTCTTTCTCCTTTCGAACCAGTTGAAAAACATAATTTTGCCGGGCGGTGATTTTGTGTAAGCGCGAGGCGCGGTGCTTGAACGGGAGCGTGAAGGTGAAAGTTCGGCGCGGCGGCGGCGGCGGAGCCACTCGCAACTGTGGTCAACGATCCCATTATCATGATCCTCTACTCACCTCGCAGAAATGCAAGCTTTCAATATTTTCTCGTCGTACGTGCGAGCTTCGTGCGGTTCCGTTCGGTGCCACACATCCAAAGAATGTAGTAAATATAGAAGAGAAATAATATAATAAAACGGCGCACAGGCTGTGAATTAATTTTGAATTTTTATTCACAGCCTGTACCCCGTTTTATTCTTTTATTTCTCTTGTAAATATAGAATATAGTAATAGTACAGGGTTGCCACAGTCAGGGAAAACCGGGAACTTTCAGGGAATTTTATAAAGTCAGGGAAAACCGGGAAATGTCAGGGAAAATGACGAAAATGTCAAGGAAAGTTTGTTCAATCACTTTCATTTGCCTTCTAGAATGGGTTTGAGGTTTCGAACAACAAATTTCGTTTGAAAACAATTTTATATTATGTGTTTTAACCTCTGGCATAACTTTAATTGTAAGGGAATTTACCGAAAATCTGACGGGGAAATGTTAGGGAATTACATTTTCGAAATTCTCTGTCAACCCTGACGACAGGTTGTAATAATTGTATTAGTAAATCATATGTCCATAGGTTGGCTGCCCTCTTTGGCACTAAAAGCTCCATGACCTAACCTCCAAGTTCTTCTTCTTCCTCCTCTTCCTCTTGTTAATTTAGTGGCTTTCACTCCAGTAGAGGAGCCTGCAGCCATCTGGACACATTCATTATTATTTTTTAGGAGTAGGATTTATTAGGGGGTAGGGTTCAGAATATTTGTGGTAGTTATTTTGAAGGAAAAAAGGGAAGAATCTAGAAGACCAACACCATTTTCACATCCTGAGACCAAACTCGAAATTACCGGCTTGCTCCTGCTCTGGGCATATAGTCACGCGAGTCCGTGCTACCTGTCTGCCGTGACAGCGAAGAGAGGAGCAAGTGCATTTCTGTATGATCACTAGCCGTGGTCAGCACCAGAGTTCCTTCCAGAGTTAAGACAGCACCTCCTCATGGATTCACAAACTGCATTCAAGATTAGGCCTTGTCTCCACGGGACGTTTTCATGGGATTTGTCCCAAGTTCGAATCGCAGGAATGAAACTTCTGGGATTTTTCCCAGTTACCGTCTCCACGGGACGGGGCTCATACAGTCCTGCGACTAGTTTTCGCGGGAAGATAAATTGGTTAAAGTCGAGTATTTAACCGAGATTAAAATAATAATTGCACTCAATTGACAATTAGACACATTATTTTAACTAAACAAACTTAACAATGTAGTAATGAATAAAATATCGCACAATTCGTTTTCACTTCTTCTTCTTCTCTCAGTGGGTCCTAGGGGTACAAGTACCATACTTGGTACTGGGAAAAATATTGATTAACTCAATATTTTTCCCAACTTCGTAAGTGGGATTTTTCCCTGGGACAAATCTCGTGAAACGGCTCGTGGAGACAAGGCCTTCCACAAAATGAACGTTTTTCGCAATCTTTGATCGGCTCATCCTCAAATTTCTCCCTCCGTTCCTTCTCTCATTCCGTCTGTCCCTTGTCAACCCCGTAATTCCTCGGTCCATTCCAGATGATAATCTTTGCAATTTGTGAGAATGTAATCTTTATTCCCGTTTGCGACACTATGGAGGCCTAAAATACGGGAACCAATCAGAAGTGGATTCACACTGTCTGAACTCTGGGTATAAAGGGACTCTACGTACTCCGGTGTCTGCCGTGATAGCGGAGAGAGGAGTAAGTGGATTTCTGTATGAGCCATGCTCAGCACATGCTTTTATGCGTCTCGAGGCTCATCCCAGCCTGGACTTACCGCTCTCTTGGCCATGGAGGCAGCTCTGTCTGTGCACTCTGAGGCTCTCGGTTCGGACCCGGAAGCGAGGAGGATGCCTCAACTTCCGGCGGAGGCGACGCCATGCGACGGGTCACTGTGCGCCGCGCCGCGCCGCCGTGTCCAGCCGTGAATTCCATCGATGAAATGATTTTTTATTAACGGCGAATCGCATCGTTGTCGTCTTGGTCGTCGCGTTTGGCACTAGCGGCGGGGCGGGGCGGGGCGGGGCGGCGGCGGCCGAGCCAGATTTAGTCGGCCCGGTGACGTGACGACGTGACGTGCACTCTAATGGTCGCCAGGATCCAAGATGGGCCATCCACGGCCATCGCCATGCCCGTGACTCTTTCCAGCGAAAATACCCCTCCTCCCCCCCCCCCCGGCCCCGCCCGGAGCACAGTGGATCCAGTCAATTCCAGAGCTCCGACGTTAAATGTTTGACTAAAACTCCAAATTTTCATGTTTATCTCGTCATATTTTACATTTCAAGGGGTGCTCCTAGAAGAAAATTTTACGAGGAAACCAATGGAAGCACTTTTAGAATCTCAAAGTTTTGTCTAAACGGAGTGATAAGCCTTTGAAGTTTCCAAATTTTGTCGGACCTCTCCTATTGACTCGATCCACCGTGCGGAGGCCGGACTCGCTTCTCTCCGACTCCGGATGAGGCCATCCAACCCGTCCTCGCCTTTTCCCATTCCGCCGTCCTAAACGGAAAACGCCGCATGGACCTTCACACGTTGCCACGTTTTCCTCGATTAAATTTTATTTTACTGGGGAGAGAGTAAATGTTTTTCTTCGGATTTTTCACACGATTTTGGTCGCAATTTAATCTAAGCCATCCGAAAATTCCAAGGAAATATATGCACAACTTGCTTCTAGAATACTTTTTTCCATACGGGAAACTCGGCAACATTCGTAAAATCATACGGCGTATCTCATGAGAAGGGAAGCATTCCAGCCGCATCCGCGAATGATGGAGTACCTTTGCAGTAAGCGGAAGATATTTCACCTGCAGGCTCATCAGTAGTCATCATTGAAATCGATAGACAAAGCGATGGACAAAGAAGACGACGGGTCATTGCCGTAGATCAAGGGGGAAATGATGGACTGTCCAGTGTTTGGTCGGAATGCTTCTCCTAAGTTCATTGAATAGTTCAAAAAAGCACTTCTAAGAGGAGAAAAAACTATTCAAAATTCGACCAATCAAAAGCCGACATCGAGTTAGCGTAGCAAAGCGAAGCCTGAAGCGGCGTTCAAATAATCAGCAAACGTCATATTTCCCCGGACTGGCTGCGTTATCAGACCTCGTCAGTGACATCGTAACACTCGTTCCATTTTTGGAATTTTCAAAACTAGGTTTTTTTTTGCCATGAGGGACACATTTTCGGGACAGCAAATGCAGGAAACGCGCAACGACAGATCTCGGGAGATGACCGTGTTTCTTCTTTTTTTCTGCCTCTCAAGTTGTCGAAGGTCACTGACACCACCATAAACCCACTTGGACCTCCGATCAACGGGCGAAACGGTACGGCGAAATGGATACAAATCAACGTGCTCCTAGGTCAAGAAATTGCCTATCCGTGAAAATTGAAGGCATTTAGTCAAACGCTGTGACAGCACGCTCTAAGCTCTTACTTGAAGTATCGATTCTCGAGAAGAATTATTCCATTGAAAGAGCAAATTTCTCCGTACTTAATGAATCTAAGGGTTGCTAGGGTGTCTACAAGTCAGGAATTTCCGGAAAGTCCAGAAATAGTACTGATTTTTTAAGGTTGGTCCGGAAGTACTGAAGAAGTGCAGAAATTTTGCAAGAAGGTCCGAAATATTTTTCATTTTTCTGTAATATTTGTCGCAATTTGAGCACAAAAATTAAATTTTTGAAATTTGTCGAATTCAATCAATTGGAGGTACTGAAAAAGTACTGAATATTTCTGTCAAGAAGGTACTGAATTTCTTGGGAACGTACTGAAAAAGTATTGTAAAAGTACTGATTTTTGGTCAGCCTGTTTTAGTAAACACCCTGGTTGCCATAGAGCAGTAGAATCGCAGATATTGACGTTATTTCCTAGAAAACAGAAATAAGTCTTCTTTGTCCTCAAACATGGAGCTCGACACCATCATAAAACGCACGTTGACCTCCGCTCAATTGGTGAAAGAGGACGGCAAAAAGTGGGTACGGTGAAGGGCTCGCTGATGAACCCCGGATTCCGCAAGAACACGAGCGTTGTGCGGCTCATCAGCAAAATGGACTTATGCTCCCTTTGCTTCAAAGATCCCTCGTTTATCATTACGATTCAATTCGCACCTTGTCGAGTGGTCCATTATCAACAGTTGCAAGGAAATATATTTGACCCCGGAAGATGTCATTTGGCAAACATCATTCCTCCGAGTTTTTTCTTTTCTTTTTCACCCCTTTTTTATAGACTTTTGCCCCAGTTCAACCTACGCTTTTCACATTTTCTTTCACACGAGCCTGTGTCACACTAAAACCGACTGCACACACAGCAAATGGGGTCCTGCAAGTGGCATATTGGTGATCGTGCCCATTTGCTGTGTGAGCAGTCGGAGTCGGCTTATCAAAATATCAAGGTTACGTGCTGAGATTGGTCCGCGTCATCGAATAAGCCTATCATAACACCTGACCTTGATTAGAGTCCCTTTATACTGAGAGTCAAGAAAACCCCCCACCCCCACCCTCACGGAGTCAACGGGAATAAAGATTACACAACTCGCAGTTTTCCGCAATCTTTAATCGGCTCATTCTCAAATTCCTTTCTCCGTCCCTTCTCTCATTTCGTTTGTTCCTTGTCGAACCCGTTATTCCCCGGTTCATTCTACATCATAATCTTTGCAATCGGTCATAATGTAATCTTTATTCTCGTTTGTGACACTGTGGAGGCCTAAAATACGGGAACCAATCAGAAATAGATTCACTTTGTCTTGACTCTCAGTATGAAGGGACTCGAAACCTTTGATCTTTCGATGGCTAGCTTTGATAGTGTGACACAGGCTTTAATTCCGCGGATAATTCGAATGGCGAATGATCTAAATTGTACCGTGTTTTACAATCTTGTAAACTTTCATGAGATATTTCACTGATAATTTACAGTGCCCCAGTCGCCACTCGGGGGCCGTCGGAACGAAGGTTTTTGGTGGCGAAGGGAGTTGTTCGCCACTTGCCGGTCCGTCGAGGAGGCTATCGGACGTAGGGAGCCAATTATAGCGAGCTGGAAATGGCGGAATTATTGCAGCCGCATCGCATCCCACACCAATGGGAACAACGTGATTTATCGCCGCACTCCCCCCCCCCTCCCTCCCCCCACGACTCAAACTCGAATAGCAAATAGTCGGCTCGTGTGATTTTCCAGAAGCTCCGTCTCCAACTTCCCGGAAATTACCAGATCCGCCGAAAAATCTCCCGTAATATTTGACCGAGGGACAAAGTTGCCGGATAGTGCGATTACATGTAGAAATTTTACACGGTTTTCAATGGGCCAAAATGCTGATACTTCATCACTACCTGGCAACTACGCCGAGGAAGGAGGGAGCTACGATATCAAGACGGAATCGCGTGGATGACGACATTTTTACACATTCCAGAGGGCTGATTGTTGAAATTGATAGACGAAGGGATGGACAGAGAAGACGTAATGCAGCGGTCCTATTGGTTGAAATGTGTGGTTCTTATAGACAAAGTGAGAAAATAGTGGACTAACTAATGGGTCTCTCGTGGGTTGCAGTTAGTTAGTCTAATACCTACTTATTTTGTCCATTTCAACCACCTGCTTCCACTAATAGGATGCCTTCATATCCCTTTTGACTTTTTTGTCTATAGCTTTGTCCGTAAATTTCAAAAATCAGCCCGCAGGACACGATGTCTAGGCCTATACTGCCGTGCCAAGGAGAATCGCCGTACGAGCCTTCAGGCGTTGCCAAATTTCCTTTGACAAGTCACTCATTTTCAGGAAAACTGTGAATATTTTTCTTTTAATTTCTCAGATGATTTTGTTCGTAATTTGATCTAGAGTGTCTGAAAATTTCAAGGAAAAGTATTCATAACCCTCCTCAAAAATAAATATTTTATTGGAGGACAGGGCCGGATTAAGGGTGGCAATGGCCGCGGGCGGCAAATCTGGGCGAAATTTTGCAATTTTTTTTAAAAAAATCGAATTTTGAAAAAAAAAATACAAACGAGGAAAGGCGACAAAATCTCTCATTTCCTGAGAGTATAGTAATTTCTAATTTTGTTGTCTTCTAGTGATAAAAGAGACAGCACCTCTCATTAATCGAGTTAAGAGAGAAACTAAACACGCAATTTGGCTTGGAACGGCGCGACTTAGAGAGAAATGATGACGAGGACTTGAGATAAAAAGGAGAAGCCCTCGGCGCGGCGGTCGGCATGTAACACATATTAGCGCCTACAAGACTGCACGAATACCTCACGCCTTGCATCAAACTCAGTGCGGTCAGGTCACTGCGGTCAGCGTGAAACGGATAGCGCCTACAAGAATGCATGAATACTTCACGCATTGCGCCAAAGACAGTGCGGTCAGCGTGAAACGCTTAGCGCCTACAAGACTGCGTGAATACTTCACGCATTGCGTCAAACACAGTGCAGTCTGCGCGCCGCGGCGGAAGTTAAAATCATTAAACTACATCTATGTTTGTTCTTTCATAATTTGTTCGTTCATTTCTTATGAATGGAAAGCCTTGACTACACAGAGATAGGTTTACGGAACTTAACTTTCGCGCAAAGTTCCGTGAACTTTTGCTGGTAGTGTTAACAGGGCTTTCCCAAAAAATATGTCCAACACGAGTAAACGATTCTTATGCACCCCTCCCCCGCTGGCACGCTTACTTGATGGTTTTTAATGGTATTTCAAAACGAAGAAGCAGGGGGCGGCAAAATACAGGCGGCCCATGGGCGGCAAGTAGGTAAATCCGGCCCTGTTGGAGGAAAGGCAGCTCTCGAATGTTGATGCGGCGGTGTTCCTTCGCACGGCAGTGTAGAACACCCGCCTGAGTCCTAACTTCTGTTCATAACCGTCGCTATAATTCAGGAAATACGGCTATTTACCCCCGAACTTCGTAGCTCCGGCAGGGACATTTTTAGGGATGAATTTACTAAGGGGAAAACCCCTATTTTGACCCATAGAGCACTATCCTGCAGTCTGTTCATAACCGTTGCCAAAATTCAGAAAAAAATAGTGATTCACACAGAAATTTGAGGACCGCAGCCTAGCTTCCACGGCAGGCTAATTGGACTACATTTTGCAATTAGGAACTATGAATTCCAGCTCCGCTTAAAAACAACGTATGTGCCATTAGTGTCCCTATTCACGTAAGTGTTTTTTCAGATGAGACAAAATTTATAGCTCCAAATTTCAAAATGCAGTCCAATTGTCTAACTGGATAGACAAAGCTATGAATGCAGAAGACGACGGGAAAATGGAGCGATCCATTAGCCTGTGTCACACTATCAAAGCTAGCCATCAAAATATCAAGGGCAGGTATTGTGATTGGCTTATTCGATGACTTGGACCAATTACAGGACGTGACCTTGACATTTTGATGGAGTATTTTGATAGTGTGACGCAGGCCTATCGGTGAAAGCGGGTGCTTGCAGTGGATGAAGGGGGCAAGGAATAAGTAACTGTTGGCAGCCCGCAGGAGCACAGTAAGTCCATCCGTCCCCCAAGACTACAACAACCACCCGCTTGAACCAATAGGATTGTTCCATTTTCCCCTAACTTGTTTGTCTATAGATTCCAATAATTAGCCCTCAGGGGGCAGTAGAGGCTCTGAGGGGAATTTCCCGACGGGCGTGGATCCACAAATTGAGTGTGGATTCAGCCCATGTCTGGGATAGCTCCCGCAGCTGCCGCTGCCCAACAAATGGACTACATTTTGCAATTTTGAACTATAAATTCTAGCCTGGTTTCAAAACAACCTATGTGCCTTTGGTTTCCCTATGCACATTCGTGTTTTTCCAGAAGAGCCAGAATTTATAGTTCCAAATTGCAAAATGCAGTCCAAATGACACATGACCTCATCAAGGTTTTGGATTTTTGGCCGGCCGGGCGGCGGGCGCTCAGCTCTCGATTTGTTATCGTTCAGGCACTAACGACTCGTAACTCGTTTAGGTGGTTTAGGTGGACCCTCCACTGGCATTTTGGCGACAACAGGTGGAAACTTTTACTTTCCAGGATTTAACACTTCCTTACGGGCAATGGGCCTGTCGCAAACTTCTGCCAGAGCAAAAATAAGAGTCGATGCTCATAGAAAGTGTCAAAAATCACGATAAGCGCATCGGCAAAGGCTCAAATGCACTCCATACTTCACAATCTGCGTAAGCAATTTACGTTTTTTTAAGCGTCCCGCTTCAAAAACGATACTACGGAACAGGTAAACATATCGTCAGAGGGGTCGTTCCTTCCAACCTCGGTGCAGTAGGATATTGCTCAATATTCAACATGGCCAACGCCAATCCGCCAAAACTGGCCGGAACTCATGTGCCGGGACGAAATTCTAGCCATTTTTCAACAACCTGGCGTGTTAACATTCACGTTTTCCTCGCGTTGCTAAAGATCCGGCTTAACAGCGTCGGTCATTTTGGGTCAAGACCAATCCACACAGGTCAGTCATTGCGCATCTTTTTGAAAGCCACTTCCCCGCCCGGCCCTAACTCAGCTGCACTCAATAGTACGTCACAATGGGTGCTCCCATAAGAAATACATTGCAAGCACTCAATACTACGTCACTGCGCAGTAGAGTACCAAAACTCGTCCACGGGAATGACTGACCTGTGTGGATTGGTCTTGTTTTGGGTACTGCAAAACATTCTTGTAGGCAGGAACGACTCCTCTAACGAAACGTTCACCTGTGCCGTAGTATCGTTTTTGAAGCGGGAAGCTCAAAAAATCGTGCATTTCTTACGTTGATTGTGACGTCAAGAATGCATCTCAAGCTTTGTCAATGCGCTCACCGTGATTTTTGAGTCATTTACCATAAGAAACCACTCGTATGTTTGCGCTAGCAAAAGTTTGCAACAGGCCCCCTACCTACTAGGTGGATGGTAAGCTCCGAGTGACCTAACTAGCCGAAGAAGTTTTCCAAACTTGGGTATGTTTGCGAAACGAAATACTCAACACCTTGCTCAACATCCACCCAGCAGGTAAGTCAACAGTTGAATGTTGAAGCCCCCCTTGTCTGTCTCGTTAACATTCTACGCTGACGTCAGAATGACGTTCGGGCAATCGACCGCCGCCTCTTTCTATTATTTTCTCTATGACCCCCGAGAAGGGCTCGCTCGGCCGCGTCGGGGCTTGTGGCCGCCGGGTGGCGGCGGGGGGGGGGGGGGGCGTCCGAACGCCAAAACGGGCGTGGACGTTGAACTCGGTTCCGGCGACCGGCGAGCCCCTGTGCGGCGACCGGGCCGGCCATACAGGTGCGCGCAGGTATCTCGACTCAAGAAGGCCTCGCGGGGACCGGAATCGTTGTCCGCGTCCGGCCAGTCGGGGGGGGGGGGGGGGGGGGGCGACGGACGGGACAGGTTGAACGACCCTGACCTTCGCAACAATTCGGTCACATGACTCATTCCCCGGACGCAGCGGTTCCGTCACCCGACTAGCGGTCTCATCGCCCGACACCCCCCCCCCCCCTTTCCGGGCCACAACCCAAAAGCGCAAAATGAAACGCACCTAAAAGCGCAAACAGTTTGCCAAGTACTGAACACAAATACAGGATTATTCAAAAGCCACGCACCACTGGTCATAATTTTAGTTCTAATTAAGAAATCGATTTCCGGTTTGTGACGTTTTTCCTCATATTGAGAGGGAAACTTTTTAAGGCACTTTCCAGTTTTTAACCTCCTCAGGGGGAGGGGAGCGGGGTGTAACTCAAAAATTTCAAATAGCTACCCCCCTCATGGCCAGTGGTGCGTGACTTTTGAATACCCCTGTAAAATAATATTGATATTGCACGGGAAAAAAAATACTCTCTCCAAAAATACACTGAGCATGCCTGCAATGTCTCGAACGGAGATACGTGATTTCGGAGTTTGGCCATCGAGCTGTGTCGTGCGAAAACCGCTTGTGTCCATTTTCCGGTCTTGAGTTTCTTTGGGTTGATAATACTTTTTAGAGATGGATGCAACCATGGAAGTGCAATCAACAAAAATGCTCTAAACACTGGCATTTTCAAATTGTCCCGCCAGCCGCGGCGGCGCGGTATAACCAGGAATAAAAGAACTGAAGTGTTGCTTGGTTTTTCGTGTGTTTTCATCGGTTCAACAAGATTTGCAAAATTAGTCGTGTAAAATACGCCTTTTAACACTCTATCTAGCTCCCTTTCCCTTACTATTTCGGGGAAAAAAGTCCCGGATTTTCTTGAAAAAACTCCCCCAATAGTCCCCGAAAGTCCCCAATTTTGGTCTTTCATAACTGGTAGACACCCTGTAACACTCCTTTTAAGTGGGGTTATCTTAATCCCCAAACCAGTCCTTGCGCCAGTTTCGTTGTAGGTTTAGATTGGTGGTATGCTAGCCCCTGGCTCGCACCTGGATGCAACCCTATCTACAGCTGTAGGCTTTACTTTTTGTCGTGGCGTGAGCCGCTCGTCTTAGTGCGTTTTCTTTTTGTTCCTGAATAAAAGTTCATTTTATTCGCTACTCATGCTATTCACTTACTCGTTACTCCCATAACTTTTCATTATATTCTATCAACTCCTGAAAAGTATCATTAACGCACAAAAACTGAAAGCTGGGAAAATGGACATGGGTTGTTTTTGCATGACTTGATTTAGTTTCACATGCAATTTCATAAAATTTCTCAATTTTTTTATAACTTTTACTGTGGACTTAGTATGCCATAAAACGCATAAAAACAGTAAAATCTTAATTTTGAAATAATTTCAAAGGTTTGCGTCTTTTGAAGTCTTTCGTTGAATTCACTCAATAGGCAAGGGAAACCTCCATCTTTAAGACATCCTCGAAGGCCTTTGAAATTTTTTGTACAAGTCCTTGGAGGGCCTATGCAACTCCTTAAGGGGCCTACTTTTACCTTTTAGAATTTCCTGAAAAGCCCTTGAAAGTTCATGATTTGCTTTTGGAAAGCTCTTATGAATTCTGCTTGGGAACAGCCTATTTGCCCAAGAAAACATATCATTGGATCTTAAGCAATGTCAGAAATTTCCATCTTCAAATATTTGTGTATATTTTCGTCCATCCTGTTATTATTATTTCTTTTTTTTATGCTGAATTATTAAAATTATGGTTTCTTTCAAGCAATGAAAAACTTCCTACTATTTTTAAGAAGTAATGCGTTTCATTTTCTTGCTTTAAATATGAGATCAGATTTTTTCATCAGACTGAAGGTTGGCATTGGTTTAACTTTTGCCATAGATGTGGGATTTTTTCATCGTATCACCCCAATCTCTCTTTATAAATTTTTGGTACGCAACTACTCATTTTTTTAATGAATTCATAGTACAATATACTTGACCTAATCCCTATTATTTTTTTCTTTTTTGTTTAGCGAGTTTCAACGGCTGGTTCACCCGCTGACTCAAGCTCAAGTTCTCACACAGGTTCTCAACCTGGGAATCTAAACATGCACCAGCAGCAACAACAACAACAGCAGACAAGTAATGGTGATGGACAACAGTTGTCACAGACAAATCTCTACATACGTGGTCTCACTCAAAACACTACTGATAAGGACCTTGTTAATATGTGCTCTCCGTAAGTATCCAAAAATGCTCAAAAGTCAATGCATCATAAAAAAAATACCGGCATTATCTCTTTCAGCCATGTGAGGTTTACGTCCATCCTGTTTGAAATTGTACACATCATCGTCCCATTTGCAATGAAGAGTTGATGCCTTGCACTTGAGTATCCATTAAAATTGGGAGCTGAGAACTTCAAGTCAATTATAGACTCCCCCTCCTCCCCGTCTTTGTTTCCCCTCCTGAGTGCAGCTTTCTCTGCGCCCAAATTAGTGATAATCACGAAGTGTCTGAAAACATGCTTGTGCATGTATTTTAATGCTACTTTGTGTTTGTCAGTTTGAAAATTGAAATGTTTTGCAAATTGCCCCTTGAAAATCCCAAAAGAAGATACAAGTAATTACTGTTTTGAAGTAACAAGGAATTTTGTTTCTTTTCAGGTTTGGGCCAATCATATCAACAAAAGCTATTTTAGATAAAAATACTAATAAGTGTAAAGGTAAGTCGTCCTTATAATAATGTTAATGAAGAGGATTCATTTATAAACAAAGAACAGCATCTCAATTAATTAAATGAAAAGTCACGAAATTTTATAACTCGAAAAAGGAAAAGAAGTTTAAGGTGAAGAAATTAATGAGTTTTCAAATTTAGTGACTCTTTATTTAATTTTAAGTCATCCTCAATTAAATATTTAGTAGTACCGTTCACTCGGTGCAGCCAGAATTCAAAACAAATTGGGTGCTTATTTTTAGGCTCTTTCTTCTAAAATCCAACGAAGCAGAAAAAATTGGGATGAAATTTCATTTGTTTAAAAGTAAGCTATTTGCATCCCAGTGCGTAAGTAACCAAAAGAAACTACAACAAAACCAAAAAACCAGTGGAAAGAACAAGTCAAAAAACTATAAACTGGATGAATAAGAAAGAGAGGAGAATTGTGAATTATTAAAACAGTTGTTTCAATTTACGGTTCATCTTCGCGCCCTTATCCTTTCCAATTTTGATATGTTGCACTACTTTTCAGCCCATACTAATAATATCAATTCATTTATTTTCTGAATTATTCAAGAAGCACAGTAAAACTATTTGTGAAGATGTTGAGAGCTTGTTTAAAGATTTGAAGTTGACTATTTCAGTGTAAATTATACTGAATGGAGTGCAAAATTGCACACAAATTATTTACATGGATAAAGTAAGAGGAATCTACAAGAAGATGAACATCTCTCGTCATTCACTCCTGATGTATCAAAAAGTGTTTGCTTTGAAGGCCTTTGATTGTTTGGTTGATGTCAGGATTTTTTTTGTCAGGTTCACTGTGAGTATGAAATCAGGCTCTGAATCATGTTTAATTCAAGTTGATGAGAACTCGAATTTTCCTGAAATTAAATAGTTATATGGGGAGAATGTTTTTATTTCAATCTTACATCCTGAAGAGTGGCCGCCTCATTTTGTTCTGCATTCATAAATCCGATAAGATCAAATTAATGTTCCTCATTTTCTTCAGTTTTGGTTGTGTAATCGAGCTGTATGGGATGTCAATGGAATTGCAAGTCTCCATGGCTATATTTTCGTCGAGTTTATTGCCCTTATTATTTCATTCTCTCATCAATATTTCAACACCAAGTTCTCCTCCTCACTTTAATCACTTGTTCCAATTTCAAAAAGAGGAATCACTGACAATCCCGATAATTTTTAATTGACAGATTATGACACAGATAGATCGAAACCTCTTTTGTCCTCCTCCGTGTTACATGTATCAATTGATAAGGCATTTTATGCTTTGCACTAACTCAAAGATTACGGAGCTCATTGATTCAGGTTCTTAAATTTTATCAACTCAAAGAGCCCCCTTGCTCCTTTGAAAATTAGTGAGTTAAGTAATATACCTCGACAGCACGTTGCTTGAATGTCATAATACTGCACAAAATGGTAGAACCAGACGATTTCCTGAAAAAGGGCAAACCCACCAAAATTCTAAAAAAAAAAAAAAAAAAAAAAAAAAAAATCTTGCCAAATTTCTCCGACCCTCCTTGCATGACCAAGTCTTACTATAGATGGTATGTAAAACATAGGTCGATTTTCAACACAAGTTTGATAAATTGTCCAAGAGATCAAGTTTTTTCATGTTTTCTCGAATTTTGACTTGTGGTAGTTACACCCTTCTTTAAGAAAGCCGTTCAATTAAGGGCTGTGATCATGTCGTTCTTTAGTGTTGATCGAAGGAAGACTCAACAGACAATAATGAAGATGTGTTTGATCTGTAATGATTTAAATACAATCAATTATTTTGCTCTGTCCCATCAGTGTAGCTGCATTTGGCATTATAATTATCTGAATATCTCAATATCTCAATTTTTCGTTCTTTTTTCAGGTGGTTTATTTCTATCTAATGTTTACATATGTTGTTCCAGGTTATGGTTTTGTTGATTTTGAATCAAAGTCTTGTGCAGAAGCGGCCGTAAAAGCCTTACAAGCCAAGGGCATTCAAGCGCAGATGGCCAAAGTGGGTATCCCGTTACCTCGTAGAGCGACCGCTGTACGTTTGTTGCATGAGTTCTTCTCCTACTGTCCTGCGTTACCTCTTTACTTTCTTTCTCATTTTTGCAAATTCATCCAGTCCTATGCACAAATAAGGGATTTTAAGCCTGTCATCGGTATAATTTAATGATTCTAACAACATGATCAGTTTTCTAAAGCATTGAAATCAAAATCTTCAATCGTAATACCAGCTCATGATTTAGAATGATGAAAGTTGTCGTTTCTTGCCACTAAAACAGTTTAATTTCTCTGTGTATCAAATTCAAAAGACTGGCTAAAGTTTGTTAACACCTGATGTAATGTTTGTTACGATGAGCCTTGTACATGTGCCTCTGAATTCAAACTTTGGTTGCCCCTATCTTAAGAAAAGTTTGGTAGAAAAGTGAATTTTTCTGCATTTTTACATGAATCCTCTGGTTGAAAGGTGGCACTATTGCTGTGGCGTATATGTAGTGCCTTTAGTTGAAAAGCAGTTAAATCTGGACGTTTGCCTCATCTTTCTGACAAGTATGTAACAAAAGAGTATGATTCAAGCATCAACATGCCTCTCATAATATGTGTGCTAAACTCCTGAAAAATTCACTTTTTTGCTCTGTTATTCCTCAAAATTGGCACACAGAAAATTCAATTTGAAAGCTTTTTGTCCAAAGAGGGTCCTTAAGAACATTGTATCAAATTATAACGAAATTTAGCCGGCATCTAATCCTTTGTCCTGTGCAGGGCCCTTTCCTCTGACCATTGTCCAATGAGAAATGGTAAGGAATCGGTATCTGAATACTTTCAAAGATGAATTTGTAAAAATTTTGAAAAATTGTTATCATGTACATGTATATTAATAGCTTGGATATTATTTCAACTTCACTCCACTCTTCAGCTTCAAACGATCATCTCTTGAAACTTTTTCTGACTACAACCTGTCTCTCTTTGAATTGACCAGACTATCATCAATTCGTTGAATTCTCACTGATTATATTATATTTTACACATGTAAAAATTTGGGTCAACATTTTACCTCTGTTATTCATATTTTTCAGAAATTTCGGGTGTATTCATCAGTAAGAAGTGACGTCTCAGTTGAAAAGATCTTAAAATTATCTTTTATGTTTTTGTTTTTCATTTCTATCTATTTAGCCACATCTTTTTGGTTTTAGTTATTTTTCTCAATGAACTTTCTCCCCAAAAATTTGTTCGTAGTGGCAGTTGTATCAGTCCACAGTTTTTTGTTGGAAGGGTTCCTGAATCAGTGAGAATTTAGACTCATCTCTCTAAACAAAGTATTCTTTTGTAAATTTTTGGACCACAGGTGTCAATCCCCTTCTTTCTTTAGCTGTATTTTCATTTTTCACTAACAAATAAACTCAAGACCTCTAATCAATAACCTTGAATGCTTGCATTTTGTTATTATTTTAGAGCCTTAACTCTTTTATTCTCATATACTTCAACAAATTCTTAAACCCTTTGCTATCATTATAGGAAATTTAGACAATACATTTTTGATACCTAAATCAATTTTACGAGAAATCAAAAAATGTCACAAAATTAGTCATTGCTATATCTTGTTTCAATCTCACGTCGTAATCGTTTGTTGTCCTTTTTTCTTCTTTAAAAATTTCAAACTTATTTCATCTTCATCCTACATCGGTTTTTCATGGAGCTGCTGCACTGCTATGTCCCAAAGCGTGCTTCATGCGTTCAGGCAATGATCCGGGTTTTTAGCCAATTTCCCACTAACTTTGTTAGCGCATAGTATAAAAATGAAAAATGTTTCAAGTTTGAGAATGCTTATCACTAGTAAATAACTGAGCTGTGGGGTTTAATACATCAAGACCTGTTGAGGGTTCAATTATGTCGAGGGAAAAGAAAATTTCCAGAAATTTTCCATATCTACCAAGCGATTCCTGCAGGAAATGGTTACTGTGCGTAGTTTCATAGGCAGACAAAAAAAAGATATTATATAATAAAAAAAGGGTCAACCTTTATATTCTATGGACTTAAAATATAGTGTTATATGCACACTGTTTGACCATGAGTGAGGGTTGAGCCTTTGGAGCAAAATGTACAGGAAGAATTCAATGAGCAAACCTCAAAAATCCGAAAAGAAAAGAATATCAGGGAATTGTTGCAGACTTTGGATTGTCCAAAGAAAATCCGGAAATTTTCTCATGGCTTGGAAAAAGGTCAGAGAATCCCAATTCTTATCGTAACTTGATTTGGAACAAATTAGTGATGAATTTGATCCTGATCCCCAGACTATCATGTATTGTATCCAGATTCTCCTTTGAAATGATGAGGATAAATGACTAGGGACTCGATAGATTTTTTCCTGTTAGGTTAAATCATTTCCAAGGAATCAAATTGAAACCTATCAAACTTATTCAGTGACCCTGACTCATATCACAGTGTTTTCTAACTACAATTATACAATCTCCGTTTATTTCAGTTGGTTCAATTTGTTCCCCCTCTTTTTTCAATTGACTGACATTTGGTATTTATTCACATTGCATTCTTGTAGGATAATGAACCTCACATTATTTTTTTATGCATAACACACTTGACCTTATCTTAGATTCTTTCCCTCGGGAATGTTTTCACAATTAGCATATTTTTATTAATTGAAAGTTTCATCGCTGATTTCCAATTTTGTTATAAGATCTTTTCAATTGAGCCTCGTTTTTTCCCCTCGTAAATTCCTTTCTGATGGTGACAACTGAGGTAGATTTTACTGAAGAGTGCTGTTTAAATTAAATCCCCATAATAGTAATTGTTTCTTTGTGCCTTCGTTGATCGTGTTGGAGTTGAAATAATAACTAATTATCTGTAATGAAATTTTACTTTCTCGTTTTGTCCAAAGATTAAAATGGCTGGTAAATATGAAATTAGGTTTCTTGTAATTTTGTTCTAGCATATAAATTTGTTACTTAGGCTAAAGAGACCCATCGTACCTGTTACATTAGACATTAGCAGTTTCCCTAGGTCTTAGATTTATGACAACTTAGCGTCTTTAGCCCTCCTGTTTTTGTATCTTTTTCTAGCTTGAAATAGAATATTTTTAATTTATTCAGGCAAGGCCTCAGTACAGTTTGTTATTAAATAGGGTTCGTCTTCTCTGTATTTCTACAGCCACCTCTTCTCCTTATGCATTCATAGAATCAATATTGTACTTTTGTCCTTAATATTAGTGTCAAAATGTTGTGTGAGAATGCATTTATCTTATCAATAGTCTACCAATTTGGTCTTCTTAGACAATTTTTCATGTGCCGTCTCCTTGATAATATTCTTAGCCTCAAATAGGACCCTCCTTCATCAAACGTAGAAAGTTAGTTGTTGTAAAGAAAGAAATCTCGAGCATCTTAGCTTCAGATCATTTGGGGAGCTCGTGTCTTTTCATCCATCTCGAAGTCTCTAATCACAGGCCCTTTAAATTGAGGGCCTAAATACGCCTAAGAAGTACCACACATTCGAAAAAAGCCCTACGAAAAAAAAAAAAACATTTAAATGACAAACTATCTGCAGTGCTTTAAATTCTTATTTGAAGTTGAAGTAGTCGCTATTCTCTTTAACCTGGCCTCCAACTTACAAATTTATTCACATTACCAGTGATTGACAAATTTGTATCAACTCAAAGCTAAAAATCCTTCTCATGTTTTTGTACACCCTAAGGAAGCATAATTTTTTGAATGATGACATGCAGCAATATAGATACCCTGACAGGCACGAATATATATCATCAAATCCTAATAACCTTGCTGCAAAAACGTCAATCCCCGTCCCAATGATTGAAGCGTTGTTAGATTCCTAATCAGAACGGATTAAACAATCGACAACTTTGTGTAATATTGTAGGGCTAAGTCGACGTTTTCTTTCACTCTAACTTTACGCTCTGACCCTTTTCAATCATTTTTGCTTGATGCGACAAACCCCAATAGAATGAGTGTATATTGCTACGCTGTCCCTCCTTACTATAGCTTCATTTCATGTCGTGTGACTAAGTTTCATGGCACTTCATCTTCTGATTCTTTTTACATATTAATCTCCTGTACCACACCATTACATGGCAAGATTTCATCACTGTTCTGTAATCATTATACTGCCGTTCAATTTGCTGAACGATTTTATCCTACTTCCGCCATTATTAGAGCTTATATTTTATACAGTACTTGACACCTGTTTAGAATCTCTTGTACAAAATTGCTTATCTCTCTTAGAATAGTATTTGCAATCCTCTGTGAAAGTCGCAAGCTTCAGTCGTCATTGTTGAACCTTAATTAGTTTAAATTTAGTTTGATAAGTGTTCTTCAAACCATTGCTACTGGCAAATGAGATTTTAGTGTTGATGAGGAAAAGAAAAACTAAATGCCTATCAATATGGTTGAGGGTATCTCAAAATGGAAAAATCAAGTTTTGCAGTATTCCATGAAAATGAAAAACGGAAAGAAATGTTATTCAAATAACTCTTAATTCCAAAATAGGTTTTATTGCATCTGAAAGTAGTTCGAGGAGAATAATTCTAAATAGAAAATTTGTGCTTTTTAAATAGCTCAACATAAATTTAAAGCAGAAAAGGAAGTTTCGTCTTGGAACTTGCCTCCATTCCGGCGGTACAAGCACCTGAAGTTACTCCCATAACGTCTCAGGGAACTGCGAGCAGTGCCACTAGTGTTTCCGATATCATACAAGTTTTCCTTCCTTTTTGTTGTCGAATACAACCCGACTGATTTATTCTCAATTTTTTACGCAAAAGTTCTTAATCTGTAGATATGCCTATACCCTTTAAGTTTTCCTTCTTCGCAATCAGCATTGTAGAATAGCCTTGAATTCAATGCAATCTATCCTCAAGTTGGGTCATGACTCAGACTATTGCAATGTCGGTAGTAAAAATAAAAAAATTGAAGGCTGCAGCCTACCAATAGTTTCTGAGAAGAAAGGGGAAGAAAAAGTTGTTGGCAACATTAGTAACGTTACTTCCAGTTCCTTGTGTGCAATGCTTATGACTGAGGGGTACATAGTAAGATGCAAATTCCTCATTTCAAAAGTTGTAAATGGAGCTGCTGCAATGGTCAAAAGTTAAATTCTGGAAATTTTGAACATTTAATGTAAAAGTTGAAGAGAAATATCACTTCATCTTTGTCAATTTAGTGGATATCATCCATGTTTAGAGACAAGATTTTTATAGAGTACCTTTATAGACAGATTATGGCCATTTGTATCCTTTTACTACAGGAAAACTGTGCCGCTTTTTGATTGGTCAACGAGTTCTTAGGCTTCATGATGCTCCTAAGGTCGTAAATAAACAAAGAAGATGGTGACTCACCGTAACGTTGATAAGAAGCTAAAATTTCAATTATACGGCAGTAACAATTTAAACTAGCATATCTACGAATAACACATGAAAAACACATGAAAACACGGTAAAATTGCCTCTCGCCTTTATCACAGGACGGTGTGAGATGTACATAACCTCAAGCTTGCTTGCTGATAAAAGCCATCTTGTTTGTTTATTTACGGCCGTAAGAACGGCATCGTGTCAGCCTATTTTCACGCGACCATTGAGAAACCGGCACAGAAATGGCCATACTCTGTCTATAAAGGCACTCTAAATTTTTACATCATTGGTGCTTATTCTCGGAAAGGAGAAATTCTCAGTTTGAAGGGAAAATTCATTTAGAGCTAAATTTTCCCTCAAAAGGTAATTTGTTTTGAGCAGCTCTAATTACTACCAACCAGGAAGGCAACTGCAGACGCATTTCAGGTCTAAGTAGACCCACCATCAGTGCAGCACAGCCTCCTGATTTTCTGCTACCAAGCTCAGAGACGTCAAAACGAAACTAAGGATTGGGCAAAAGAGTATCTTTGCTTTTACAGAATAAGCAGTACTGCTATGAGGTCATGTAAAAATTTTTCTCTAACCATAGAGATATTGTATGCTCAATTCTCGTTCATTATAAATTTTTAATTGAATGGTAATACGTCACCCTTTTATACCTTTGCAACAGCCCCATGAGGTCAATAATTGTGTCTTGTTTTAATGAAGATATAAATCTATTTATTTCCGTACTGTCTCCTCACAATTTATGTGAGTGGAAAGCACATCACCCAAGTTTTCAAAATCGCTGCTCTTGAAAGTGTGGACTTGGGTCAATTTGAAGTGATATCATGAAACAGAGTGTTACCAAAACTTTGACGGACTGACTTATTTCACTGATCAGAATTCATGGAGAGATTCATGTTGAAGCTTTAAAGAAAACATTTGTAATGAAGCAACTTAAATCCTTTGATATTTCCTCAAGAAAAATTTGAAAGAGGAAATAATTGTTTTAATTTTTTATCTGTACCCATGCGTATAGTGAGGATGTAAGTTTACTTTGTTGGGAGGAAAGTTCAGCAAGGGAAAACAAAGAACAGTTGCCTTGTTTGTTAACCAATTGTTAGTTGAGGGAGAAAATTGAATACAACTATCAGTCCCCATAAAATATGATACAGGGGATAGTAAGAAAAAGTTAAAAATGATGTAGGAATATAAAGCGTGTCAAGTCAATCTCCCTTTTGGTACCCTCCATTTTCCTGTATTTTTAGAATATCTGTATCAGATGAGTGTGCAGTTATGTATGTCTCAATATCTAGCCTGAAACTAGGATCCAACTTGGAAAACTACCAAACTTAATTTTGACATCTCTATCAAATCTCAAAAAATCATCCTGGAAAATTTGTTGAATCAATTGACAATTTATCTTCAATCACATCCAATTATCATGCTAAATTTTTTGTTGAAGAAGTAACAAAAGCACCAAGTGAAAATGCAACAACTTTTTTCAGTTGGCCTTTTTATTATGCCATGCTGTGGCACTAAGAGGCTAGTTTACAAACAGGAAAAAATACGAGAAAATGTAGCTCTGCTTATGGTAGAGAGAAGCTTATCTGTATGTCAAAGCAGATGGAAAAAGTTCAGTCCATTAGACAACTGTAAGATGGGGAGGCCATTCAAAACCTCTGATAGTGAGGGGAAGATGGAAATTGTAGATATCAAGTGATAAAATTTAAGCCACATCATTTTTTCCATATTTTATCAATGACCCTGTCTTGTTCCACAATACCATGTACATGTTCTGAAACAGCAATTAATAGTTTCTCAATACGAGTTCTGAGAACTATTTGTCTTTAGTTGCTGTAACTCGTTGTATGACATTCTTAATCCACGAGACTTGTGACTGGCTGTTGGAAGACGGCCCTCAACTTGGAAATGAAAATCGACGGTATAACTCCCAAACCACGTATCATTGTTAGTGACATCGCAGACTTCTTGTCATATTTCATTTTTTAATGAAAAACTACCATGATATCTCTTCTGGAAGCTACGAATTTTTTGAGAAAACTTAAAGGAATGATGCTGATTTGTTCAATTTTAAAAAATAAAATAGGAGCAGAAGTTTTAAAACACTACAAACAAGATAAAGTTTTTGGGAGTTTCTCTGTTAAAATAGATCATGATCGGCCTTTGGGAAGAAATAATTTCCCCCATTTCAATCCTATAAACATGTTTCCAGAGCATATTGAAGTACTGAAATAGAAATATGTATTCTTTTGTGTAAGAAAATCAGTTCAAGTTTGTTTAACTCTCACTTGAAGGGAATTTACAAGACATATGAGCCAAAAATGTTTGTCAGCCCGACATACACTATGTGTTTTGCTGTGTATTGTGTCAAAAATAGAAATGTAATATTTTCTATCCCAACTCAGTCGTTTAGACCCTTCGAAAATTTTTTGAGCCTAAGTTATGAGCCGCGTCCCAGCGGCTGGTCACAATTGGCATTGCTAACTCACCATAATTATTTATTTTTCTCGCTTTCAAAATGCAAGCCCTAATTGCTGTTATTAGGTTGATGAGGCTCCTATTTTCTTTTCTCTTTCTTTCTTGTTATGTCTTTAATTACTAATACACCATGAAATAGGTTTACGTTTAGGACACTCTGTTAGGCAGTATTTAAGTTAACCTAATTTAATACCAACAGCCATTTTTACATCTAGTTAAATCTCACTATCAATAAGCTAAGTAATGTAGCTAATGATTTGTAGCACTGCCAGCAATACTGGAATTAAGATAACAGCTTTCCTGTCACTATTTTTCAGTATGACAGGCATATTCTCATAAGTTTCCTGATAGTTTAAGTGAAGCCAACGAAATTTCTTTTCTAATTGATTTTTTTTTCTTTTTTCTCACAGCAACAAGAGCAAGACCCGACAAATCTATACATAGCCAATTTGCCTCTAAATTTCAAAGAAAACGATTTAGAAAACATGTTAGCGAAATATGGTCAAGTTATATCGACAAGGATTTTGAGAGATCCCAACAATGTTAGCAAAGGTGTTGGTTTTGCAAGGTCAGTTATTTTTTGTTTATCTTAGAGCTTATCAGAGATTTCAAAGAGATTTTATGTAATGTATTTGACAACTTACAATATCATCTGTCTCTAGAGTTAGGCTTGATATTTTGTTTGAATCTCTTAAAAACGCTTGATACATTCTGATTTTTACTACTTATAATTTTTCTAATTAATTAAGTCTTGTACACAGGACATTTTACATTCGTAAACATTGTTGTTTACATTTTGAACAATGCTGGCCCAGGAACGCACACTGCTCGATGAAAAAGCCTCCAGAACCGTCGTAGTGAGGGATTTTTTTTATTTTAGTAGACTCTGAAGTCTCTTGTGGCCAAGAGATTTAAATTTTCCTTTACCATCCTAAATAAAAACGTTATCATCGTGTTGATTGAGGAACTTAAGTTGTGCAAATTATATTTTGTGTAAGTTTTGAAGAGATAACTTTAATCACAATGCTCAAATATGAACCTTGTCCAGTGGTCCATTCTCTTAAAAATTTCACTCAGATCTATTTTTAGGGCTGTGTGAATATGTATTTGCAATTCCGACTATTCGCGCTGGGAATATTCGCTTCGTCTGCCTCGTGCATTACTCGCAAATTGCGAATAATCGCGCCTTCGCGAGTAGTGAATTTTTGAACTGACATTTTCAAATATTCGCGCCGTCACGAAGAACAAATTTTCATATATTTGCGCCTCCAAAAATAACGAATTTTCGAGTGGCAATCGTGAAACATTGTGCGAAAGAAAAGTTCATAAATACATTTTCATTTACACCGAAAAAAATAATATACTAAAATGTGTCTGGTGATCCTTCGATACTAGCTTGATTGCCCGTGCAGTTACCTTCAATCCTGGGAATGCATACGTAACTGTAGGGACAGTCAAGCGAGCATCCAGGGATTTTCAAACACATTCTTAACAGCCTAGGCTACTATCATAGCATTTCATTGTTTTCTGTGCAGATGTATGAGCAAATGGAAAATTCTCAAAAAAATTAATCACATTTTTTTTTTTGTCCACCTTAGTAATATTCGCGAATTTTCAAACTTGAAAAAGTCATTTCAAATCATTCGTTTTACTATTCGTAGCTGTGAATAATTGACTTAAATTATTCGCTATTCGCGAATAGTTGCCAAAATTATTTGCTATTCGCTTTGTCAGAAAAATTCACTATTCGCACAGCCCTATCTATTTTGCTTTGTGATGTCCACATATCCATAAAGGAGTTAAGGAAATGTACTTTTCTGCCATTCAGGTGAAAATTCTAGCAACTCGCAGCCAACTCTTACATTTCAAATGACTGATATTAGGGAACAACATAGTAAACTGAGGGAATAAACAGAATTTTCCCGATTAGCCCCTAAATCATGAGTTGTGTTAAAATTGAGTCAGTGTCTTTTTAATTTGAAACCCTTGGCAAAAGCAATAAAACTTCTCGTGTGGGTATGGCATAAAAATAGGCTCTGGCTTGAAGACCCTCTGTAGACCATGCTGTTAAAACCCGGGAAACCAGATTTTTTAGTGTATTTCCTGTTAGTTCAATTGTCCAACTTGGGCGGGGGCTTTCTATTCATATTTATGACAACACAAGCAGAAGGAATGCAATCACACTGACATTGATTTTTCCATTTCCAGGTTGGAGTCCAAAGAAAAGTGTGAAGACATCATACAAATGTTCAACGCAACTACCATACCTGGTTCCAAAGAGCCTTTACTCGTCAAATTTGCTGACGGTGGTCAGAAAAAACGTAGTCCTTACAGGAATGATACTCGAATGTGGAGAGACTCTGAAGTGAGTATATGAGTATGTTTTGAAGCTTTTATTGAATAAGGAATGGCGAAAATGAGGACATTTTGCCACCTGGTCCCGTTTATTTTCCCATGGATGCAGTATGAAATGGGATAAGTAGGAATTTGCTAACCACTAATGTTGTCCCTGGGTACTCGTTATTTCGGTCCCTGTTTGATATCTCCAGCAATTTTGTATGACTTTATGTGTTCTTCTTCAAGTGAGACCCTTCAAATGAAAACAGTGCTCGGTAACAGCAGGAAATTTTTCTCCAAAGCGAGTTCTGTGGAGATGGGTGAAAAAAATTGAATTTTTAGGTGCTAACGAAAAATTCCCTTGAATAAGGTGTAAGTTGTCCACTTGGTTCTCGTGTCATTAGAGGCAGAAAGTTGCATTCAATGCGGTATAGATTAGAATTTAATAATAGCTGGATGTTGTAGTAATGATTTTCAAACTGGAGACTTGGAACAGCTGTATGTAATTTCCATTTGAATTGAAGCTCTTACGCATTTAATTGCCTCAAAATATTCTTACGGAACTCTGCTTTGTTCCAGTACCAGTCAGACTTGATTTTTCTCTGAGGAACTACTACCTCTGGCTCACACCTGAAAGCACTTGTCTGCATTGATAAAAAAATGCCTCATACGTTGTTCCTAAAATGAGCCAAAGATAGCACTTCTTTATCGTAAATCTTGGTCCTATTGCTTATTGAGTCAGTGGAAACCACTTTTTTTAATTCAATTTCTAAAAGAACGGAGTAAAGTAAGCTCCTAGGAATTTGCTCAGATTTTTTTCAATCCTAAATGGCAAAAAAATTATTTCGAAAATGTCAAGATTGGGACCCGTTTGAAATGATAATTTTAGTAGGCGCTGATGATGTAGCCAAGCGAAAGAAACAGTGTTGGCTAATTGGCAGAACTCACATTTTAGTCTTCTCTCCTATTTAAAGCAAAATTGTCTCTGTTTCAGGGCGGTCATCTAAATTATGATGGTACAACTCTGGGTCAGAATGGAGTAGCTGCAACTCCAGTCATGCCAACGCTAGCTCAGTACGGGCGTTATACACAACCAATTCCTGGTTATACATCTTTATCGTCACCATGGATTCATCCCCAGTATACTGTTGTCCAGCCCTCTCATATTGCTCAGGTTGATGTGAGTTTGCGATCCTCCCCTTAGTTCTTATCCAAAACTCAGTGATCTTCTTTTCAAAGCCATCATTTTTTAAGTTAGGGTTAACCCCTCTTAGACTTTTTGCTCAAGTGACTGAATACGGAGGGTTGTTTATATTTAGGGGGAAAACAACCCAAAGAAAAGAAAGAAAAAATACAGGATTTACTCTCTCTGCTCTCTGAAAATTTGTTAAATCACCTTTATTGGGTTTGAGGTTTCTAACAACAAATGTAGCCTAAAAACTATTTTTAATTGTGTTTTCTTAACCACCTGTCGTATCCTCAATTGTCAGGGAACTCCTCCTAAATGTATCAGGAAAATCAGGGAAAGGTCAGGGAATTTCATTTTCTAAATTCTGTGGCAACCCTGGCAACTCATATACTTTGTCTCGCTTCTTAAAGGAGCTTTAACCTTATGAAATGAAGAAATAACTTTGATCATATTTTTGGCAGCATAAGTGCATATTAACTTCGTGCTCTTTATGAACAAACATTATGTGAGTTAATTAAAGTTCGAGTAATACCTAAACTCTTTTGCACAGGAGTGGGGTTTTGAGAATTGAGATTTTTTTAAAGAAATGCTCTATTTGGCCCCACTTGGATTTTTCCAAATTTCATGTGTTGATGAACCATACTTAAGTCCTCCTTTTACCTAGTTTTCTCACTTTCAAGAAAAGGATCAATGCACAATCCACCTCCCACACCTCTTTGTATCTCTTGAATGTTTGAAATTGTAAAATGGTTAATTTAGGGGTATCTTTTCCAAACATTTAAGCCCCCAAATTTAAAAAAAAAAAAACGCAAAAAAGCCCAAAAGCCACAATATCTGGTAGGGGCAGTGGTTCAAAGTTGAAAAACCGATGAAAGACTTTGCCTCATGACTTCTAACAAGTCAAGATATTGACTTGCAATTTGAGCAAATTAGGCCCAAATTTAATATGTTTTCCAGCAAGTATACATGTTGCACACTGATCTTGATGGAAAGTTAGGAAAAGTTGACGCAGTTGAATTCAATACTGTCTGACTACTGGTCCGGTATTTTTTCGCCCGTTTGTGGTAATATTAAAAAACTACCATTTTGCTCCTTACTTATACGATGCTAATAATAAAAATCTTCACTGCATCAAGGAAAATTTATCGTTCACAAGTATTGACTGCAAAACCTACGAAAACCATGCGGAAAAAGCTGCTAATCACTGATCCCCACCTACTTTTTATCATCCACTACTATCCATTAACCTTAATTTCACTATCTTATTAACTAGAGTTAATCCAGTTTGAGGTAAAATAGCGGGTTTCCCCTAAAAAGCAAGCCTTTTTAAAAATGAAAAGAAATCTTAAATGCGCTCATAGGGCTTTAAAACCGGGGCATTCAGTACATAGATTTGTAATGCAAAGGGGAGAACTGGCACTATGTTCTGACTGACAAGTTCCGAGCTCGGTGTGCGCTAAGCTTTGATCACTTTTTCAATTCATTTTCAATCCAAAATGGCGATATAGAGTACGCAGTAATTCCTGTCCTCTTTTTTTACATCACATGGCCAGGTCCCGGTGTATCGAAAAAGTGACCCGGCGTGACACATGAGTCACGGAAGCTGGGACCTGGAAAATGCTTAAAAATGGCGCCAGCTCTCCCATTTACATTACAAATCTATGTACTCTATGAACTTGGCTCAGAAGTCACATGCTTTTCACATCATGCAGGAAAGGACTATAATTTGTTTTTAACTCTTGTTTTTGAAGTTTCAGAGTAAGCCTTCTGAGAAATGAATTGATCAAAAGTCTTATCTCTTTGTGTTATTCATTGCTCGACTCACCTTTGTCTGTTGTTTTTCTTGTCAGATGATGCCCCAAACTGATCCCGGTGCAGTACCATATAGTTCTATGATACCACAATTGACAACTCACATGTCAGCCCTTCAACTTAGCACCACTGGCTCTGTAAGTAAAAGTCAATCGTAGTTTTTGCTCCCCTTTACTCGTCCCCTCAATACTCTCATGATACTTGAAATTAAAACTCTGCATCTCTTACTCCTCACCAGCATCCAAGACTGGAGCTTATTGATACATGTGCGTTGAATACAGTCACATCATTTTTAAAAAAACTCGCTTTTGAAGAACTGACATAAACAAGGTTGCTGTAGTCTGGGAAAACCTAGAAATGTCAGGCTAAAATTGTTCTGTCACCCTTATTTGCTTTCTAGAATGGGTTTGATGTTTCGAATACAGTGGAGCCCGTATATAACGAAGTTCACGGTTCCCAGAAAAACTTTGTTATATCCGGAACTTCGTTAAAAGCGGACTCATAAATTGCATGAACAAACGGACAGACCCTAACCTATGAAAGTGGCCGACGTCAACGAGACGCTCGGGCGGTCACGTGCGGCAGCTCTGGGAAACACTCAACAATAACGCTCCTCGCGGTGCAGAACTCAACTCCATGAAATGCCTCAGGAGTTGCGTAAAACCCGGTTACGAGTGGCGGTAGAATCTGGGTCCCACCTGCTTTCAGGATTCGTCTCCAATAATCCTCTCAAACAAGAATACAACCCCTTCCCGGAAAGCTTTCTGGAGAGGCTCCTGGAGAAAAATGACGGAGATGAATCCTGCTAACTAGGGACATGGGATGAATCGGCGCGTTGCCGGACTCCCCCCTCCCCTCCATCGCAGACGCGTGCAAGTGTGAGAGAGTGAGGTGTGAGACATGCGCAGCCCGCTGCGCAGTGAGCGCTCACTTCGTTATCGCTCATTCTCTTTTATTCGCAAGACCAATCCACACAGGTCAGTCACTGCGCATCTTCTTGTGATCCACTCCCCGCCTGGCCCTACCTCGGCGGCACTCAATGCTACGTCTCAATGGGTGCTCCCATAAGAAATACATTGCAGGCACTCAATACTACGTCACTGCGCAGTAGAGTTCCAAAACTCGTCTTTGGGAATGACTGACCTGTGTAGATTGGTCTTGTTTCTTCGTAACTTCGTGACTCTGCGACCACCACACGTATTACTGCAAGCAAGCGGAACTCGCCTAGAGAGCAGAAAATACCGAACACAATAGCGGAAATGGCGGCAAATTACTTCGTTATACGCGAGGTGTCGCCGCCGGGACTTCGTCAAAGGTGGGTTTTTCTACTATTGATTTATGGAGGCACTAGAAAAACGAAAATTACTTCATCATATCGGAAACTTTGTTAAAAGCGAGTTCGTTATATACGGGCTCCATTGTACATATTTTGCGTGAAAACAACCTCTACTTATGTCTTTTTAAGGATCTGGCATATCATTCATTGTCAAGGAATTTTACTGAAATGTGTAAAGAAAATTCATTTTGTAAATTCTATGGCAACCTTGCTTTTAAGGTGGGTAGGTTGTTGACCAGAGGCAGCGCAAGAATCTGTAAAATGAAATCGGATGGAGTTTTTTTGATGGGCCGCGATTCCACCTTATGTGGTGGACTTCCACAACTCAAGTGTAGTACCTTAAGCATTCTGTGCCAAAAATTCTTGCTCTAAGAAACCTCTCCTTGGTTGTTCTGCTTGCTACAAAGTATTTGGCAGTTGCAACCAGCAACAAACTATGAAGCAGGTTTCAAAATTAAGCACCTCAACACATGTTTCTTATCTAAATTTTATGCAGAAAATGATGGATGCATTAAAACTTTCCAAATTCAACTTGTAAGTGGATGTATTTCTACCAAAAGGAAGTGAGTGCAAGTGGGAAAAATGGGGTGTGCTTGTTAGTGGAGGGCTGTAAGAATGAATAGGAACTAAAGAGCGCCAGTGACAGTAGGGGTGATGATGGAGACTCTGATCTGAGGATCCGAGTCTTCTACTCATGAGCCCTGTCTGCAACGCTCCAGACACATATCCACGGCTTGTGAGTGCTGCATATAGTTGGCACAAAGTTCCGTTTGCTGAATTGGAGAAGCCGAAGTTTATATTCTGCCAAGCGGAACTGTGTGCCAACTGTATGCGGCGCCTGTGAGACATGGGCATGGGAAAATAGCGTTGCGGACAGGGCTCATGGATTAAAGACTCGGATCCTCAGACCGGGGTCTTCGTCGTCGCCGCTGCCATCACTGGCGCTATATAATTCCCATTCATTCTCACGGCCCTCCACTAACAAGCACACCTCATCTTTCCCACCTGCACATAGTTCTATCTGCTAGAACTACGTCCAAGTGTGGACAGTGATCATAGGTCTAGAAAGACCGCTGAAAGTTTCAAGAAATATTATCACTTGGTTTTGGTTTAATAACTAGGTAGGAAAGAAAAAAATGTAAATATAATTACTTGTGATTAGGTCAGTAGGCTGATCAGTAACATTGATTGATAAAGAAGACAGGGGGAAATTGGAGCTATCCAATTGGTTGAAATGGGTGGTTGTTTTAGACTGAAAAGGAAATAATAGACTAACTACAAGTCTTTTGTCAGTTGCTGTCAGTTAGTCTCTTACTTACCTCTTTTGTTCATTTCATTCAGTGACTTCCACCAATAGGATTTCTCAATTTTCTCTTGGTTTTTTCCTATGTATGGCTTTGTCAATCAATCTCAATAATTAGCCTACAGGAATATGTTAGAGTGAGCTCCAAGGATAACAACTTATCAATTTGATATCAATTAATGATACGATTCAATATGAAGCTCATTTTAATTTGTCTTTTTGATGTTATAGTACATAACAACAGGGCCGCCTGCCTATCCCTATTTTGCTGGTCCTGCAGGGCCGTCCATTCTCCATGCTGCAATGGTGCCCGGCGATAGTGGAGACCATGCTTCTACTGCTGCGTCACCTGATGACAACTATTCTTCGTCGTACCAACATAAGTGAGATCATGTGGTAAGTTTCCTTGAGTTTTATTGTCAGAGCTGCCAGATTTGAATCTGATTCTCAAAATAGTCTGACGTTTTGAAGATTTCAGTTTGCTCCAACATGCAAATCATCCCAAGGATGGATTCACTCTTGATGGGTCAGTTGCTTGCAAGAGACGCAGCTGAATGAATTAACTTTCCAAAAGAAAAATCAAGCATAAATCATGATGGGCATATCACAAAGCCTGAAAGCTACTCTTAGGCTTGAAATTTATGCAGTTTGTAACATGCTTTTTCAAATTTCCCGCTTCCCTGGGCAATTTTTTCTATCGTCGGCGGTCAAGTTTATCTAGAGTCCCTTTATCCTGAGAGTTAAGACATGAGGAATCCATTTCTGATTGGTTCCCATATTTTAGGTCTCCTCAGTATCACAAATGAGAGTAAACATTACATTCTCACCAATCATGAAGTTTTGTAAACAGGAAAGGACAGAGGAGTTAGAAGGACGTCAGAGAAATGGACTAGAGGAAAGAAGTGCGAGAATGATTAGATAAAAGATTACCAAAAACGTTCAAACCACGTAATCTATATTCCTGTTTGTGATATTCTTGAGTTGATGTGTCTTCATTTCTCTCTAAAAAGGGGCTGCAAGTTTACTTGGCCCAAGAAGTCAAAAAATCTAACCTAAATAAACAAACAACCTGGCAAACTCTTTCTTTCATAATTTGAATCAAGTTCAAACCTTTGCACCTTGTTTCTTTGCGTAGCCTAATCAGAAGCTTTAAATCAGTAGAAATCATTTGTAAAAGAGTTAGTGATAGATTGCGGGATTGTTTATTTCTTTAGGTTAGATTCTCTTGTATCTCTAGGGCAATTAGTGATTGCTGGTCATTCAGAAAAACAGCCTGAGGACGCTGGAAATCTAATAAAGCATGTTACAACCTTGCAGATTATGCGTTAAGGAGTAGATTTCAGTCTTTTTGGATGTGCCCAACGTGATTTTCGTGCGATTTTACATGTTGAAAATCTACTCTCTCTGCATATCTAATTTGTGTAAGAGACTCTTTTTTAACTAAAGGGATAATATCTTTTAAGTTGGAAGAAAGGCCTAACCAAGGACATGCACATCAAACTGTGTATAGTAAATTTTTAGCGCCCAGAAGATGAAAAATAAATTATGTGAATGCTTTTATCTCTGAATTCTTATAATTAAAAACAGAGCAAGTATTGAGAAGAACATTGTTACTTTCTAGTCTGCAATAACACTATTCGTCTCGCATCAAGTACAAGTAGCTTCGAAGGAAGACCGTTACTTCACCTCAACTACATTGCACACTCCCAGTTTATTTTCAACATATTGACCTTTGGCCATGCAGAAGATTTTGTCATAGCATGTTTCTGTTGAAAGTTGTCAAGAAATTTTATTTTGTTGCAAATTACTCCCCCATTTAAATTATTTCATTGATTTGAAGTTTGTATGGCTAACTCTTCTGAGAAGTTGAGGAATTTTGTGTCAAGGAACTAATGTAATTTAGGGATGGGGTGACCGAATGAATCATAAAGTTCGAAAACTATCCAACAAAAGGGGAAAAGTGCAAAAAACGAAAAATACTAATCGGAGTATTTTGTTTTTAGTGATTTAAAAATGATTTCAGAGTGTATTGTTAATCCATCATAGAGAGACTAATGAAGGGATTTTAGTGACCGGGAAAGTCAAGGAGGGAAAACCCATATCGGGGGCAGTCACGAACTCCCCTTCAAGATCCTTGTTTTTTTTATAACTTGTTTTTATAACTTGTTTTTATAACTTCACAATGCTTCAGTACTGAGCTTTGCAGCACTGTCTCCCAGTCTGTAATGATTTTTCCCTCAAAAATTTGAGCCCTCATAAATTCGTCCTGCTATTTTGCGCTGCAAATTTTGTTTATTAGACACTCTCGTAATAGATCTACGTCATCCTCTAAGTATACGGAAAAATGTTTAGAAAAAAAAAAATCAAGTTTATGTTGCGTTGGGTCCTAAAAACCATTTCTCTGCTATGAGATGTTTTTTCAAATTTTCAAAGTTAGGTCGTTTTCGACCTGAATGATACAATTTTCTAGAACACTGGCGAAGCTTTGAGATGATGATGGTATAACCGTTTGTGCTTTCGGTTGCAGGGGCTCTGATTTTGATCTGTGGTCGTTGATTATTCTGGGAGCAAGGTTTGAGCCATAAACGATTGGATAGAATCATCACGCAATGATGTCTTGTAAAAAGGTTTATTTTTCTTTCTTTCTGAGAAATTGAGTTCTCAACTTAACTCTGCTTCCACAAGTATTATTTGTAATTTTCTCGAGACTCAATTTGTTGACCTTAATTCGTACTATTGTCAGATTTTCTATAAGAACATTCTCTCCAAGTGATAATTTCGCTAACTTATTTTCTATTCTTAGTATTTCAAATATCTCTCAGTTTAATTCTACTCCTTCCTTTTTCCGTCACGTATTCCTTTTATTTCCAAAAGTTCTTTCACATTGAAAGAGAAGTCAGAGTATGAGTGTGGAAGTTTTAATGTAGAAATTGAAATTTCTACGTATGTACAGACCGCTGGTATTATTTATGAAAATTCTGTCTTTTCGATAGGAGATAACGTTATAGACTTTAGCAAATTTTATTACTTGATTACTGAAAATTTTGCGGTCAACAATTAAGTTTAAGTTTTGTTTAAGTTAGGTGTAATTTGATGACCTAATCTCAGTCCCCTTTCCCGAATCCTTGTTTAGCATGTCTTATATTCCAACCAACGAATTTCACAACTCACTCAAGTTCCCAAGCGTGTGCTGTGCATGTGTCTCGTCCTTTTTCCTTGCAAAATGCATTCACTCGCAGTTACTTTTTTTATATTTTTCTTCTCAACTTCTCTTTTGTAACCATTATCTAAATTTTTTATTGTTTCATTATGATGAAAGAACCTTTATGATATTTGTTGAGTATGAGCCTCCTCACTGTTTTTTGGAAGGTTATTCCCAGAATTTGAACTAGTCCTCGTGAATTTTTTCTCTTTTTTTTTCAAAATTAAGCAATTACAGTACATTTTGTATTTTTATCTTGTAATTTGTGACACCTGATCGAAGCTGCAGGCCGGTTGAGCTATTCAGATTCAATGTTTGTCTTGTGCATGTCTTGTTAATCCTAATTTCACTCATGTGTCCTTATTGTTTCTAAGATACTTTCAGTGTCCTAAAGTGAAATCCAAATGTCTCCCAAAAGTCTTTTACTTTAGGCAGCACAGTTAAACATGTTTTGTAGTCTTTCACTCAGGTTCACTCTCCAAGTGAAGCTTCTTTGACTTTCCAAAACTAAAGAGTTTTACCATCCTTTGTTTTTTTACTACAATTCAGAATAAATACAAAACTTTCGTCAAGTTGCTTCTGTGTTCCTTTAATGAAAGTTCAGACTTAGAAATTCTACCTTCCTCTTGAACATGACATATCTTCCAACACTTAATTTGAGCACAAAAAACTCATCAAATCTTTCCCTTTATCCTCCACTCCAACCGTCATCTTACTTACATTGCAAGCTGTCAATGGATCTTTGTTCAAAACCTCTTTACTTACATCTTACCTTCTTCATTTTTAAATGAATCAATTTTATCAGCCGCAATCTCCTTTTTTTCTGAACCTCACTGTGTATCCCTTTTAAAACTCATTAATTTCCCCACGAGTGAAAGAAAATTTAGAAAGGAGCTATAAAAAAATTTGAAGAAGTCTCTGGCATGAATTCGGAAGGTACCTTGTGGTTATACAATTATGAATCCATACAAAACTATAGCCTGCGTTTTGGCATCCATGTAACCTTGCCTTGCAAAGGATTGTTTTTGAAAGGTACATCTGAGCAACATCTGCCTCTGACAAACAGCATCTGAGACGAAATGAGTTTGGATGCGAAGATATCTCAACCTCTAAAACCTGCATCGCCTCTAGGCAGAGATCTGAGTTTCAGTAACCATCCTTACTCCATTTTCCTCCTTAAAAAATTGGGAACCTTACACACCTACATTCATGAGTAATATCACATCTGGAGGTCAAAAGTGTTAAGAGATTTTTGTGAAGATTTTATGCAAAGACGAGAAGTGGCGTCCTTAAGTTTACTCAGACTTTTTCTGCTTATCAATTAAAATCTCATTTTCCCCTTCAATGGAATTGTGTACAGGCAACAGCAGCCTCCTTTGAACAAAATATTTTGAGTGTCAATCAAGAGCTAATTCTAGTAGAGTAATATGATATGGCCTAAGTGAATTTTGAGCAATCAGTAATAACTAAAATATGAAAGTTATGTTTAGGATTCCCTTTTCCTAATCTCATTTATGATAGGCGGAACGTCAAATTGGACATTAATTTTGACATTCGTAGTTTTGGAATTTTAGGTAATATTCCAAGGAATATTTCACGGTACTTATGATGACTTCCGCTTTTTTCTGGTGTGTCTCGGAACTAGCTTTCTGCAGGCCTTCTCTATTTTTGCCTTAATATTTAAGTTACATGGATGTTTAGAACAACATCTGCTCAAAGATTTTTAGGCCTTGTCCTGGATTAGCCTGGTAGTCATCCATCTAATCATAATTTTACCATACTTGAAGTGCTTGGTGTAGGAACCGTATTTCTTGGTTGCAGTTTGTCAGAATCTCTGTTGCTATTCAATTTCTTAAGATCATTATGTAAGTATAAAAAATAATGGGTAAAGGCCTGGAAGATACACATTATTCTGCATTGTTTTTGAATGATTGTCATATAAGTGGAGATTCTGGAAGAACACAGCTGAGAACTGCCCTTCCCCTACATCCAGCATCTCAATTACGTAGTTTTCAAAATGTTGACCTGGAGTGGTTGACGCTATTCACCCAATGCTGTCGATTTCCTCATTTCGGTTTCACGCTCTCATACAACAACTTTACTTTTTGATCAGTTTTCCAAGGTGGGAGCAAAACTGGGGCTTTGCTTACCTTTGTGAGTTTACATCGAATCATTCTAGCGCTTTAACTTTCTAGCATCCTTGAAATTCATTTTGCAATTATCAGTTCATCTTCACCAAAATTGGAGTCAGTTTTTCTACTGCAGAAGGCGAGGTTTTTGAATTCTATTTGTAGCCACCAGAAATTACAAGGAAGATAGACCTAAAGCGTGGAGAATTGATTGAGGTCAATAGCGAAACATTTTTTACAGAAAGAACTTCTTTGATTCAACAAAATATGACCATATTCTCTTCAACAATAGTGCCGTAATTAATTGAGTTCATTAAATGGTTTTCCAGCTGAAAGTGTCTGATGCTTTCTGCCTTCAAATTTTTGCTTAAGCAGAAGCACCCAATTTCCATGAGCTTGCTTAAACATAAATCTGGGAGGTTAAATGAAGAATCTAGGATCTCTAATATCAGTAAATTTCATAGAAATTTACTCTGCCATAAAAGCAGAATACAGAAAACTTGAGAATTTCTAGAGAAAAGAAACTATGTTTAAGAACAGCGAACATACTGTGTTATTAGCTCCATTGCCTGGCTTCCACTATTAAGAGGGAATCCAGGCAAGCGCATTTCAGTATGAAATTTTGCAAGTTCCTCTTCCCATTTGTATTTAGTTCAAGGTAACCGTTTGATATCTCACCACGAAATTTGAATTTATATTTCTCTCTACAGTGTGGTTTCAAGTTCATAGAATTTTGTTCAAAAACAGCTTAAGTTTAAAAGAAAATTTCGGCAAAATTTCAGAGGCATGTCACCTCAGGAACCCTGACCTTAAAAGTTTGTATGAGTTTAAGTTTCCTCCGACAGCAAGCTAATTTTGCACCAAGTGCCGGTAAAAATGTTTCAGAATGCTCTAGGAATAACTTGACGTTTGTTAGGTAGTATTTCCCCTCTGAAGGAAGTAAGAAAAAACAAAACTTAGGATATGAGGGCTCTTTAAGGTCTGGTATGTTATGGATCCCTCTCGTTCTCGCCTTAATTTTTCCATTAAATCTCTGCCACAAAACCCATGAAGTACACACGATTTACAAATCGAGTTTTTTGAATAGTAACTTTAAAAAAAAGAAAATATCACTGTAACTCACATGAGACGACATTGGTGTTAATGATTATGGCTGATGGACTGTGTGTATGAGGGCTCATTGCGTAGTGCATTTTGTTTTTCTAATTTTGTCACGTACAAAGTGCTCCTTCTTTATGAAGTATATAAGATTTTGGTTAGTGTTCAATTTAAGCCCCCTCCCTCAGTTTTGTGAAAGAGGCTCTAATTCCATCTCCTGAGAGCAACATATTACTAATGAACACCCTTACCCTTCATCAGTTGCAAATGTTATCAAAGAATGGAGAGGGTCCAACCTCTTTAGTCTGACCTAAGCGATCAGTTAACAAACTTTTCTGCAAATTCAATTACTTAATTTCCTTTCATCCTTTTATATGCCTTATTCCATAGGAACCTACTTGTGGCAAAACATCAAGCAAATACAGTGCCAGCAAAAAGCATGGCTTGTTTTTGATTTTCTTAATTTTTCTTAATGGAGTGCAATTGAACTTAGGTTTACTTAGGTTGAACTTAGGTTTGTAATTGAACGTAGGTCCTGCTCTTGGCCGACAAAAAGTCAAAATCCAAGTTGTAATATGCCACAACTTTTTGTTTTTTTCCAGCCTGTATGTCAATCTCCTACTAAAGCACTGAGTTTACATGATGAACAAATAGAAACGTTAAGTTCTTAATCCTGGAGTGGACGTATTTGTGTCAAAAGGAGCTATGCCCATAGGGTTCGGGTGCAACATAGTTTCTTTTTCCATAAATACATCCAAATGAGAGTTGAATTTGACTGAATACTTGTTGAATTTTTCTGCATATGTGTGTAAGCATTTCTAGTGCTACCTTATTGTTATCATTGAACTTGAAAGTGTTCTCCTCTCTGTATATAGTATGCAATTGTCTTTACAAACAAGTTGTGATATTAGTACATTGTGTACTCTTAGCGTTTTGCATACCTCTACAATTATAGGGTTTTTATACGAAAATTCCTTTTTATTCATTTATGAACTAGAACATTCAAAATATTCGCAGGATTTAATTGCATGTGTAAATAAGAACATTGTAAATTCGTGTGTAAAGTTTTTCAGGCATGTGTTTGTATGAAACTGTAGCCAAACTCCTAAACTGACTGAAAAATAATCCAATCACACATGTGGATGATTCGTTGCCTCTTTTCTTTTTTTTTCTTCCTTTTTCAAAAGAATTCCAGTTTTCTCCCTCCCTTAGTTGTATTGCGCTTGTCAACTTAATTTTCTAATTGTAAAATACGAAGAGGATGAAATAGAGATCCTTCTGAAAAGTTGAACAGTCAATACAAAACATTTAACTTGATAAAAAATGTGAACTTGAATAATCACCTGGATAAGTTTCTTTTTTGCCGTGTTAGCCTCCCAAAATTTAGTTTCTCCAAGGAGGCTATGGAGAATTTTACTACACAATCTTGAATCTTCTGAAAATGTCGAAAATGATAGTTAAAGGAGAAATGTTTAAATGCTAAAAATAGTTTTAATGTTGATTACTGTGCAAGTTTGAAAACCTTAATAATAATATTCGAAGATGCCAGACTGTATTGGTGCATACTTAAAAAGGATTCTGTGTATCTATCGGTTCACCTGACTTTACAAAAAATGTTTTTTTAACTCACTCATATCTCTTCATTTGTTGTGAACCAAAGATGCAATGTAGGCTGTGATGTCAGCGCTGAAACAGGTCTCTATGGACACAATTTTAAGTTGATCGACAGGAAGGGAGGGATCAAGAGCCAGAAGAACAATTTCTTTAAGGAAAGCTTCTCCAAAGTTCTGTTTTACAAGAACTGACGACTGTAGAGTGAGCTCAACTTCAGTTTTAACTGCATCCGAGCAGCAGTTCAAACCTGGTCTCACCGTGCTAAAGTTTAGCGCAAAAATGTAAAAACTTAACTTAATCTAAAGGGTGGAGAAATGTTAGGAAGGAATCATCAAAGGCACTGTATTGTGAGTCCCAATGCTCTGTCGTTCTTTTATCAAAGCAATCTTAGGAAGTGAGAACATGGTATCCTGTCAACTCAGCGGGTGGCTCCATTAGATTACTGCCAGAAAATTATAGACCAAAACTTTTAGTAAATTTAACTATGTAGCATCACAGTTAATAACAGCTTAGAACTGGAATGAAAGAAAGTATTTTCTCCTCCTCTCCTGGATTCTTGTTCAACTGTTTTGAATGTTAAAAACAAAGTCTCAGATTTGTCTTGAAAATGATAGCTCTGTCCGATGTGTGATTGTATTTCTATTTTTGTTATAAAATTAGACGAGGAAAGTGACCATGCAGTCCCAGAAGTTATTTATTTATTTTCTTTTTAAGTGAAGAAGCACTGAAAAGCAATTGCTGTCTTGGCAGTTTGCTGTAATCTTTCCCAGTAGGATTGTTTTTTTAGCCGAATTTCCATTAAAATGGCAACTACTTGAAGCAACGAAAATTGAAAAGCGCTATGCATAAGACCTCATGGGAGCAACATATCTTAATTAGGTAGGAAACTGTAACGGTTATAAGAGTGTAATTTTTTTTCCCCTTTGAAGTTTTACCACAAAAAATCATTGAAAAGTGACTAATCTTGACTTTTGAGCTTTTGTCCAGGAGTTCACTCCTACTCCCCCAGGAGGTGTGAAGAGGAACAATGCCGCTTATCAAGAGTTCAGAGGTAAAACATGATTGAATGTTGTACATGAATCTATGTTGAGAAATAGAAAATGCGTTTTAACTATGGAGCACGAAACAATCGTTATTTTAGAAAATTGTTAAGAAATAATAGAAACCTTTCAAATGATTAGGAAGGTTTGTGTATTTTCATCCCAAATTCCCTTTCCACTTTCAAACAATCAACTTCATCATTTTTCATGATGATTCTGCGTTAAGAGGGATTTCCAATGATGAACATAGCTTACCTGAGTAACAGAGCTAGAAAGAAAATTGGAGGAAGACTCACTCGATTTGATGGAAGAATCTTCCTAAATAGAGCAACGTAACTAAGTAGCGATACAACATGAGCATTCAGCCTCTCTATTAAAAAGCCGTTTCATTGATCACAAAACCAGTCATAGTGATGCTACTCAAGAGGAAATGAAGGAGCTCTATAACGTGTAACTACTGAGTAATTGGGGTGAACAAAAATACACTAATGTGTTTAAAAATTGGGGTCAACAATAATACATGAATATTTTGAAAACAAATCATGTGCTTCCTCTCATATTTATTATCATGCCAGTAAAAATGTTGGAGATTTTTTTCCAAACATGACAGTCATAGTGGACAAGGTAATGATGCTCTCAAGGCAAACGGTTAGGATACATCAGAAAACCTGCACTGAGAAACCGCAAGAATACGTTTATGAGACGCTAATCTTATTTTAATCCTTCATAAGCAGAATATAAGTGCATTTGGGTAATCTGTTTTAATGAATGTGATGTGTTTATAATTATCGTCTCACCGTAATTTTCTAAAGTTTGTAAGACTGAGCTGCTTGTAGCAATGACCTTTTTTTGTATTCCACCAACCATTCAAATCTCTGGATTGCATCAGTGCACTAACTTCGTAACGATAGGGATCTTGTTTCATCTCGGATCCACCCACCCCCGAAATCAATGCGGTGTTTGCGCCAAAATGATCGGACGAAGTACTCTCCATTTGTTCTTTACGAACTTTTGACAACCTTGCAAATTTATTTTTAAAGAAAAGTAACAAACCAAAGAATATTTTTAGGCAAGCATTTATGAGTTTCAATTTCGTTTCCAGTAAAAGGTTTATATGTCAATGGAAACAACAGTATTTTTTGCTTTCCTTGATCTTGAATTTTCTTAGTGAGCCTAGTGCACAATTTTTTCATCAAATGATTATAACAGGGAGAAGAATCATGGTACTATGCGTTTATTGCGAGTTATTTACATGCTTAGAATGGTGGCATGCTTACATGCTGAAGGCCTTTCGGCCTCTCAAGGCCATCTTCAGAGCAATGTAGAACAAATATAATTGAAAAATAACTACGTACCAGTGTCTAACAGATGAACGAATATTAACTACATGGCAGATGAATGGTATTAGCAAACAAAGTGGCCAGTGCACAATCAGGTGATGTGATATTAGTGATAACACTGCTGCACTAACAGTGCTGCAGACTGTGGTTGACCATAGAACTGTTATCTCGTTGTCACTAATATCACACCACTTGATTGTGCACTGGCCACTTTAATTTGCTGATACTGTTCATATGCCATGTAGGTAGTTAATATTTGTTCATGTAGTTAATATTCGTTCGTCTGTTTGACACCTATATGTAGTTTTATTTTTCTATTATATTTGTTCTATATTGCTCTGAAGATGGCCCTGATAGGCCGAAAGGGCCTTCAGCTTATACGCATGTAAATAACTCGCAATAAACGCATAGTACTATGACTCTTCACCCTGTTATAATCATTTAACTAAGGCACTACTCTTCCTCTCTACTCTAAAATGTTTTAATTTTTTCATCCTGTCATGAAAGTGCTAAAATTATCATGGGTCAATTCCGTCTTGAGCGTAAAGACCTCTACGATCCCAGGTTGTTACCAATACAAGAGGTGTGTGAACCTAAACCGGCTTTCTCTTTTAACATTGTAGAGATGTTGTCAGACAATGTGACGGTTGTTTACTTTCTATTTGCAAGAGGCTGCTTTGTAGTCGTCCAATAGCCATCCAGGATTGACAATCGAAAGTAGACAAATACCACCTTATCTGACAAAACCTCTAGGACACAAATTAGGCAATAACTAAGTTAAGTATTTTGAGATTATTGTATTACCAGATGAAGAATAAGTTGACGACAAAGCTCAAATTGTGTTTACCAGGATTGAAGGGTAGCAGGCCTTGATTTTCTTTGATACCTGTATTAGCATAATGGCTCTTTTGTCAAGAATAAATTTACATCATCAGTTAGTCAGCTGGCATTCCCATATGACATAGAAAAATGTAATAAAGTTACAGAATTCCAAACAGGACAGTTAATAACTTGCTTGGTAGCAAGAAATAGGTACTCAGCAGTCCTTCTCAAGACAAATAACCGAGTAGGCAGTCAAGAGAAGTCATTACACATCCAATTATCTCAATGTATTTACTATCGTCAGGAACCAAATGCACCCCAGCACATTTTCTAATTAGGCACGAGGTGATTTGATGATTGTCTAACTTAGACCAACCAATCCAAGCCAAAATGCTCAGTTCACCCATGGGTATGTCATTAGAGGAACTCCGGATAAAGGAATCCAAACACTAAAATTTTATGAACTTTACTGAGATGTTTTCATAGTTCATAAGCTGACTTACATTTGGACAGTGGTTAGCAGAGAAAAACCGTTTCCTTTATAATGAGTTCACAATCGTACAACTTTTCGTTTTTCTGGAAATAGCCCCAAAATTTGAACAGTTTTTTAATTTTCCTTCGAAAAAAATTTAGTTTCACATGAAACGAATCCTGTAAGTTTCATTATTATACATTTATTCAAGTTTCTTTACGGTGAAGAAGTTGCACGATTTTGAAAACACTGCAGTGAACTCGGTTCCCTCTTGCTGAACGCTGCCTATTTGTGCTGATCATTGTGCCATTGGCATAAGAACTAGGTAAGCTGAAAAATAGATTGATGATAATGAATGTGAAGTAATTATTTTTACAGTCCTGACTCACTGACGCTGTAATCTTGGCAAAAAAGAAACCCAATTAGAAAGTTTTTTTTTTTTTTTTTTTTTTTTTTTTTTTTTTAATTTGGGTCCTTATGACAAATAGTTTGATTTGTACATGGGAACTTCCATTTATCCTCTAGATATGATTGGAAATTCGGTTGAGGAAACAGTTCCGGCTAAAGAGTCCTAGAAATTAACCTTCTGTTCTTATATCATAACAATGAAAGAACCTAGGTTATTTTTTTATGTGAATTTGTACATTTCTTATATATTTTTAACAACTCCACCTGTGGTTGAGGTGTTATCTAAGCTCTTTGTAAATTATCTTAACTTCTTCACTTTCCTATTTTCCTGTGTTTCTTAACCTAGAGGTTCCTTTTCTTCCTTTTTGAAAATTCCTATTCATTTCCTCTCGTTCATGTCAGTTTGTAAAGAACTCTATAATTGTACATACACCTGTTTGTTGGGGGAAAAAAAATAGTAATTCCAAATTACAGTCAGTAATTCTTTTTTATTCCCGATTTTTACCCACCCTTCTTTTTTTTAAAATCAACCGATAGTTTGATTCGTAGTTTGTAAGTATCTAATTTTAGTTGTTAAGTCTAGGTTAATTGTTTGAGGTTTAAAGAAAGCTAGCTATCTTCCAATTAGAAAGGAGAGAAAAAGGAGGAAAAAAATGAGACTAGTTTCAAGATTTTACTTTGTTTAGGTAATGTTAAGTCGTAAATAATAATTTATTCGTAGATGTAAGTTTTTACAAACTGATTCATTTGAAATTATTTTTTTAAAATTGTAAAAGTTTGAGATAACACATTACTTACAACTTATCATGTGATTGTAGAGTTGTAAAATGACCCCATCACTAGAATTTATTAGATTATTTTTTCATTTCATCTTTATGGAGTGAGCAACTGACTGTGCTTCCGTTCATTTTTTAATGCACTATAACATTGATTTTTAATATACTTAAAGAACATCAGATATAATGGACTCATAGAAGCGTGTATTTTTATAAAAGTTTAAGTGATTTGTTGCTCTTATTTTTCCAGCCACAGCAACAGAATCTCCTCTAATTCACAAAGCAAGTTTTTTTTAGATTCTATCAGAATTTTTAATCGCTCTTCTCTGTACATTTGTGTGGATATCTGTCACTCAGGCTTGCAGCGAGTCAAACAAAGTTCGATCATGTCTCATAGGCAGCACAAATGTCCCCTCTCCTCCTGAGTATCATCAATGAATATCTAGTTTGATTTTTCCTTATGCGCTAATAAGATATGATTTCTAGTTACCATACCTATCATTTTGACAACATACAATAGCAGAAGGCACCTGATTCGACAATTGCATTTCGATGTGTGAAAAAGGTAGATTACCGATTGTGAAAAAATTCCTTTAGTATTGGAAAAATTCTGAGATTGATGAAGAATACGAGCCCCTATGGAAATTATCGTTTCGGATATCTACTTCAATTCCTGAGTTCCCTGAGTCAAGGGAAATGTTCAATACTCTCAATGCGGGAAATATGAATAAACTGTATAGACTGAAATCTTGTTTTAGGGATTTGCTTCTGAAAATGGAATGAACATAACCTAGGTTTATTAACTGACCCAGGTCTTGGACTAAAAATGTCAAGAAAAGATGAAAAAAAGAATAATTGATTAGATTTTAAGAATGGGGAAAAAGTGACGAATGTAGGATAAAGAAAAAAGTTTTTTACAACAGGCAATAATTCCATGTAAATAAAGCCTTGTCCTTTAAAAACTTTTTTTTCTTGTTTTTATATTTGAAATTACTTTCTGTAAATTTACTTAAGTTTTTTGCTCAGTTCTCGATGTTAATAAGATTTCTTTAGTATCTTTCATCAAGGGCTGAAGTTTTAGGTAGGTAGTATATAATTTTTGGCTAGCTTACTCCCTCTCCTTCCTCCACTGAGTCACAATTTACATTTCTAATATTGTACTCTTTGGAATGAATTTAGTTGATGATTTTTACTCTTATATTGTAAAGATAAAATGTTAAATAAAACAATAAATTGTTGTTTGTTCTTTAAGGCAAGTTAAGTTTTCTCATTTCCCCACAGCTCCTGTGATTTAACTCTTAAGTACTGCCCACAACGGCAATATCATATGCAAATGCATCTCAACAAGAAAGTGGTAGGCTCTCAGATGTCAAACAACTGTAAGAAAATCAATTTCAGTTACATCTAATCCTCAGGACCCATCCAAAAGACCTCTGACACTCAATAGGCCTGTGGGGGGTCCCAAAATAGACGTAGAAGTTTAGACAGGCTGGATAATTTTTTCCATTTTCCTCTCCAACAAACGGTTTAGGAGATTAGAGGACTACGCGGCCCAACCCCCAAAGGCGCTCCGCGCCATCAAGGGGCCCTACAGTGAGGCATCCTTATGGACGATGCGGACAAAAATCGGTAAAAGACACTTCAAAGAGTGAAGACAGCATAGCACCGGCATAGGAAAACCCTTTGGCACTATCAAAATAAAACACTCAAGGAAGAAGAAAATATTATATCTCAGGATTTTTTTGCGTATTTTGCGAGAGAAGTTCATTTAAGATGGGCAACCTCGAATTATCCCTATGTTAACAAAGTAAAAGCAACTTAAAACACCCAAACTTTAACTTCAAATACCTCCGATAGTCGCAAGAAGTCGCAAAATCTTTTTGGTGGAATTGAAGTTTGGTATGTGAGGATTAAGAAAATGTCAATCACCCAGCGCATTTTGCGTTTCAAGCGAGAAATCTTCATTTAAAGTTGACGTCTTTCTTCCGCGTATTTCTTATGGACCAATGATTCTTGACCCATTTTCCGCCCACTTTCCATCTAAATTTCATGTAGTTTTGAACGAAAAATTTGGAAATGAACCATCATTGTGAGTCAGTAATATCTTTAAGATGACAAACTCCAAAAAAATATTCAGATGTCAAGTTGTGAATTTTTGATTTTTGGCCCCAGAGGGCCGCACTGTAGGCCGTTTCGCGGCCCTTTTTGGTAGCCGCAGCGGTAGCATAATTCATATTTTCACGATAAAATTTGTTTAATAAATCTCGGCAAAACTTTCATGACGGGTGCCATTCGAGCCTATTAGACTATCAATGCTGTCCAATTTTTTCCTTATTTTCATTTTTTCTTATTTATTTATTTATTCATCAATATTTTTTTTTTTAAATTTTCTTTCGTTTCCGATTTTTATCATTGCGTCTTTCTCCTTTAGCTTTTTATCAATGTTGGTTTTAGTTTTCTCCTAAAAAAGTATGATATGGTGTATAAATTACATTTTAGAAAGGAATGATTTTTGTTTTTGATAAAAAAGAAGAAAAAATTTTAAGTCAAAAGGATGCTTTTCGCGATGATTGACTAATGAATTATTGCAGTAAAACAACGTACGATGATTTACAGGTAGTATTCGGTGCATAAGTCAGAATTTTAACCTACATTTCGGGCCAGTATGGAGGTGTAACTGACGCCTTAGACGACTCGGCCACCATCCGAACTGATTTTACGTGAATGAATCTTCTATTCATAGAGTAGAGGTGATGCGCACGCTACTGGGCCACTGCGCAACCTCCTCGGCTACTGCGCATAGCGGTAGCAGTTGCGGAGCACTCAGTGAATTCGCTCACTTTTATAACGTGATTGTAAAAAAACCAAGGGCCTATTTCCAAAATCTGATTAGAGCGAGCTCATTAAGGGACTATCACCTGTCGATAACCGCAAAAATTATGGAAATTGGCCCAGTAGAACGCTGGAACTAAGCGTTACCAGTTATGCAAATTTAGGAGGTTTCGGAGCTTATAGTATAGATAGGCAATAGGCAATTTTCTTGTCACGAGGAGCTTACACATATCTTGCAATTTAATCATTTCTGTGTGAGCTACATTACTAGGTACGGAATCACACCAAACCATTCATTCAGACACATTTTTTTTTTCTTCAGAATTAAAACATTGGAATATTTTGCAATTTGAGTTTGCCAAATTTTAGAAGTAAAAAATCGAAAAAATTAAACCGCATGGATTTAAATGTATGAAACACCCTGAAATTGAACATAATGTAACAGAACAATTTTTTTGAAAATTGTTTGCGCAAAACGCAACTTGATACCTCCATATTTGGGCAAGCTGTGTGATCTTAAGATTTCAACTTGGTAACGGTGCCACATAGTAAGAAAATCTTTCAGAGACTGTGTGTCACACAGAAGGGACAAACATATCAAAATGTTCACACAATCGGAGCATAGGCCTAAATCGCAATTTTGAATGCTATCTTGATTGATTCTCTGACTATTTCGGGAGAAAAAATCCCCGATCTTCTTGAAAAAACACCTCTAAAAATCCCCAATTTTGGTTTTTTATAACTGGTAAACACCCTGACAGTTAAATTTCAATTATTTGTTTCTTTTTTTTTGCCGATTTTCATCAAAATACCATTACAAAAGCCTTAAATTTATTCCAGCCATTTCACTGGGCATTCTCCGTTTTTTCCTGTAAAATGGGGGGGGGGGGGGGGTTCAGAGATTTCTTACGGGTGCCTTACAGGGGAGGAGGGGTCCAAAAGTTGGCAAACATGCCTTCCGTAATACTTGAACGGCCAAATACACAAATATTTGCTTTGAAATTTTTTTATTCTTTACTTTCATTATTACAGTGTGAAGTCCTAACTAGCCACAAGCTTTAAGGGATAAAATGTACAAATGTATAAAACATCTTGGAGACTACCATCTACTGTAGCAGAAGAACTGCACTGTCATTTATCACTAGCAAAAATTCAATGCATATCTTGGATTCCAGATTTCCAAACACTTTTTCTTAAACTTATTTACATTTGGACCAATTTCAGCGGAATCAACCTAACTGCATCAGACATTGCCTCGTTTTCTATGATGTTTTACTTTTTGAACAGATAACCAAACAACCGAGCCTTGAAAACATTTTAGGGTATATTCTTCATAATCTAGGGCAAAGTTTACAGAAATTTTGAAAGCATTCAGTAGTTTAGTTCTATGTAAAAAAAAAGAAAACACGAGAGAAAGGTGAAGGGTGACACAGTCCGGCTGATTTCAGTTCAAATCCGTCCTCTTATTCCTGACACTTTTCTTTACATTACCATGGAAATATTCTGTAAAATTTTCAGAAAATACAACTGGTCTACTTGTCTTTGAAAACTAACGGGAGGTATGATAATTGAAACACTGCAATCAAATTAAATTTTTTCAAATTTTCATTGGCAATATGCTGAAAATAATAGAAATTTAACAATCAATGCTGCCAGTGACAGTTCAGAAGCATCAAATGCGCAGTTAGCAGAAAGGAAACAAGCCACATCAGCTATTGCCAAATTCAAATGGGCAATTTATTTTTTTACAAGAGAACGTCCATGAGGGTTCTTTTGAAAATTGTATGGAATTTGCTTTGGACTGTACAGAAAATTCACTGAAATGTACGCATAACTCCGCACAACCTTTTATGTAAATAATTAAAGCACCCGATTAAATTTAGCAATAGCTGATTTTGCTTGATTCCTTTCTGCTTAACATGGTCCAAATGACCATCAGGGTCCATTGTTAAAAACTTGAAATGCAAGCACAAGAGCCCCTCTTAAGGAACTTTGGCTTTGCCTGTACCTGGAGCAAAATAGAAAAAGCGATAGTCAGACCCGGTGGCTTGTCGCAGCCTCTCAATTGCCACGTAGCATTCACTGAAGCATGTGATTCCATGGTTATTTTAGGGAATTTCCAAAGATAAGACTTAACATAGTACAAAAGTAGTGTCTAAGAACCAGTCGAACAACCTGAGAGCTAAATTCATGATCTGACAATGTGCTTTTACACAGTGTTCTTCAAACAGGCTAGCAAGTTGATCATGGACTTGTCTCTGCTGTATTCACAACTTTTACAACAAAAAGGCGCGAACTTGAGAGATGGTTATTCTGTTGATGCGGTTATGGTTATTGCCTGGGACAAGCTGTCTGATAAAAATATGACAATAAGAAGGAAAAGTCAATCATCGCTCTGCAGAATGGACCATCGGTTAATAAAAAATGACAAATTTCATGAGAAAGAGCGATCAGTTCATCCCTGGTGTTAGGCGATTTCTTGAGGACTCAGAGTGGCAAAACACACACTAAAGTCATGAATGAACACCCCCTCACCAATGATTACACTACTGTCCTGATCCAATAGTAATTGGCAGGATACAACAGCAGCATTATAAAAGGTCAACCGATCATGACAACCACAGTAGGTGGGTGGTGTCTCAAATGATCTGGCATCATGCTCTTAGGTTATTTTATCTCAACATAACAGCGAAAAATTAACTTCCACCAACTTAATCTCTTGAACCTTTTCAGATAAGTAGATACAAATCCTCTCTAAAAGGAGACTTTTTGTAGAAAACAAGAAGTATTAAATGACTAAGTTCATGGAAATGCAAAAAATTAAATGCCTCATTCTAATAAATATAAAATCCTACTCAATACTCTAGAAAAATTGGAACTAGAATTAACAGAAGGCACCTTCAATACTGATTAGTGGCGTATTGGAAACAGATACATTGACATTGCAAGTGCTTTCATTTATGATGAGTCTTTTCTTGTCATTTTAAAAAAATAAAATAAATGAAAAAAGAAATATTTCTTTCTTCATTTAAACTTGCGAGTCATAAAATGGATTGCGGTAAGCAGAAGGGAAACGACGCAATTAAAGGTTTTCTAAATCGTGCAACTTCTTCTTTGCTTTGAGAAATACTAAATATAAGTGAAGGAATAAAATGTATACAATCGGTTTTCTTAAAAGTTAAACGAATTCTGGTAGAAAAACTATGACCATTTACTATTCTGGGCATTTGTTCAGGTAAAGATGAAGGAGCACGATTTTTAAAACAGTGTAATCATATTAGTTTCCTTTTCTTATATGCGATAAAAAGTTTGCATAGCTTTGAGGCTTTATCTCCTTCAAATATTTTTTCCCAAAATTAAAATGATACGAGCTGCTAAGACAGAAAACGAGGGAGCTTGGCAAAATGAAAGCACTAAAATCAGATCCAAAATTAAGTATCCAACAAAGATTCCCTGCTGTGAACCTCTGATAGTTATTCCAAAACTAGATGGTTCATCGGTTCACGAAGAGAATCGGCAGATAATCCTGCGACAAACAAATTGTGACTTTAAAAACTTAAAATGACTCAGTACAAAAAAAGAAAGAAAAAAAAGAGAAAAAAAAGGAAGGAAGGAGAATTAGTCAACTAAAAAATTACAGGGTTTATCAGAAATTACAAAAAAACTGTTTGACTAAGAGAGGAAAATACTGATTCTGATGAAACTGAGCTATCAAATCCTACCTTTCCTGAGATTTTATTTTGGTCATTATAAGACCCCCTTGAGATATTGAAGGGAAAGAACCAAGTGACCAATCTGATAAACTTTGATCATGGATTGAGCTTGCACAGGTAACATAACTCCCCAAAATCAGACAATTGAAATTTTTGAAAGACTGAAAAACGGTTTTCTTACACCTGAAAACTTAGTAGGATAACTAAAAACGAAGTTAAAACATGTACCACGGGCAGAAAAAATTACAACTTAAAACAACCTGAATATTCACTTTTCAGAATACAAATGCTTCTGCAATTCCAAGTTTAAACGTTACGTTGGATTTAGAAGTCGAAAATTAACTGTACGAGAGCTCCAAACGTAGGTGGTACTCTTAGACTAAAAACATTTCGCCGGGGTGCTGCCCTGTTCATACCTCAGTTGTTCAATGATGTTGAAGGGTCTTTTTTTCCTCCGAAGATTAAAAAACCATGCAAGGGTATTTCTTTCGGATGGAAGGGTGCTAAATTTGCAAAAATATAAACACAATACTTTTATGGAACAAGGTAAGCATGGAATTAGAGTGTGTGATTTTGTGGGCTCTTTATTTCAATTCTTATCAACCCTTCCTAACTTGACGTTTTTCAGAGCAACATTCGGTTCTTTTTTACATTAACTATTGCGTTATATTTTCCACTTACCCTTTCCTTTACTTCTAAAGGGAATAATTAAATGACTAGGGTAGAAGACTCTCATGGCGACAAGACACATCCTCAGGAGATTCAAATGAGTTTCTTCCGGAAGATGGGGACTAGCTTTGTCTTTAGTTGAGCAACTTCAAAACTTTGATCCTCGGCACAGGAGCCAAGAATTGGTTGCAAAATTAACATCAACATAACAAAAAATCTCGGTAGATTCCTGAGAAGCTTCAAAGACAGGAATGAAACTCTCAAAAGATTTTCACATCAAACGATTTCTAAATTATTCAAGTATACTTCAATAAAGTGGCACGAGAGTTGTCTTCATAAAAAAATAAAATAAAACTTAAGTAAAAACCGCTGAAAATTTTAAACATCTTCAGTGTTCAACATATTTGTGATGTTAATTACACTGAAATTCACGTTCAGAAAAAGACCAGTTCTGGGAAAAGTAAAGGAAATAAAAATCTATGACCAAAGTAGAAAATGTGAAACTTTGCTCGCGACTGTGCAAATCGCTGCTCATGTTTTACTTTTTTTAAAAAGAAAGCTTATCGGTATTTTTTCTTGAAATTTTCTTCATTCATTAAAAAATATTCACAGAAAATCTCAAAGAGAAATTTTAGTTAAGTTCATTGAGAAAAAGCAAACACAATATGAGATTTTGAAACATGATGGAGGTACGCATTTTCGACTTTAGTCATTGATATGAACTTCTCTTCTTTAAACATCGTATCAAAGGTCAAGCAGATTAATATGCAAGGAAATCAATGAATGACAAAAAACATTGTGAGTCGAAAATAAAAAAAGGAAAATTACGAAGTACATATAAAAAAATGAAAAACTGAGAGAGACTCCATTCGACAGACCATGAAAATCAATCAGCTTTGCGGGCCTTTCGCTTTTTGACCGATGGACTCGTGTCTGGATTCGCTTGTTCATCGACCAGCTCTTCTTGTGCTAGTTCATCATCCTAAAAAGAAAAAATTAAGCGATGGAAAAAAGAAGTTATGATTTTAAAAGGGACTTGCTGCTATTATTTAGCGCAGGCCCAGGCACACAGAAATGATACTGAATTTCTGAAAATCAGTGAAGGCATCATTTCAAGAACTTCTTTGGAAGCAATATTTTATTTGCTATTGAGCTTCAATTAAATTCGCGTAGTTTGTGATAAGAGCTGAGAGGGGCAGGGGGGTTTCAAAAGGCCGGATGGAATTTAAAATGATGCTCTATCACTGCTTACGCAGATTAGTTTCTCATCATTTGTTGTTGACAAACCTCTAAAACTTTCAGCAAGATTTTTAAGTGCTCTCCATGGCAAATGATTCGGATTCAATTACAACAACCAACGAGGCTCAATATGGTCTTAAATGATTTTGTCTCAGAGGCCTTTTTCACTTCTTTATTTGCATTTTAAAAGGAATCCAAGCGATTTAGGGGAAAAAACTACCCCAACTTTACGCTGCTAGGCTTCAGTCTCAAAAATCAATTCCCTTTCAATGCAATTAAAAGCAGGGAGTGATAGGAGGCTTGAAAAGATCTAAAACTGTTCACAAAAATAACAGGAGAGCAGGAGAAAAAAACCCTTTAAAACTTCCACGCACAACTTATAGGTCCTGTGACCTTGTACTCTTTGCAAGAATGACACTGAGATGAGTTTTACTCAATACGTTTGCTTAATTATTTATTTTCCTAACTCTTTCATCGGTAATGTTTTTTTTTATTTTGAGCCAAAGCAGAAAGATAACACAAACTTACAGATTCCTCGGTACTTCCACCTTTACCGCCTTGAGAAGCTCTGCCTTTGGGCAAGACTGCAGGTTTTGGTGGGAAGATAAAGTCAAGAATAAAGACTAGGATCTAGAGAGAAAACAAAAAAAAAAGTTACTTTATGATGAAGAACACAGGAGGATGATTTTATTGAAAGACGTTAAAAAAAGTGTGCAAGTGTACATGAGATTCATTCTTTTTTCACATTTCTATCTGTGACTTATTTCGATCATGGCGGTTTCCCAAAGGAGTCAAACGCTGAGAACAGTAATTCTGGGAATGTCTGTCTTCTAAGTATGAGTGAATACCGTGCACATGTAAGTGTCGGTGTTCCTTTATCAAAGTTTCCTCGAAAAATGGATTTCAGCCAGGAATTTCCCAGAAAACTTGTAAAGCACAGGAACAGGAAATTTCTTACTTTGTTCCATATACAAGGGGCTTGCAGGTTTTAGAGGCAAATTAAAATTTGGCCATAAAAGAGCTAAATATATTGATAAAATGCTAACGGTTGTTTACTTTTGACCGTTATGATTAACTGAGCGATTATTGTTTCTGCATACTATGCAGCTATCGCCAAACAGAAAATGATTAAATACCAGCTCATTTGCAGGCATTTGAGCCTCCTTTTGAAGATATAATATTTATCTTGCTTGGAATGAGAAGCTTTAGAAGCAGATTAAAATTAATTAGAAGCTTACCAAACCAAGCAAAGCTCCAATAAAGATGGTTCCAAAAGCAAACATTAAGTAAGAGCACCAAATTGGCACACCATACTCCTCTGTGAGTTGTGTATGCACCATCTAAAACCAAACAGAAATGACATATTTTTGTATCAATAAAATTAACTTATGTACCTACATTCTTAGGTATTATAACAAAAAAATTCATAAAGATAAAAAATGAGCCCAAATGTAGACAATTTCCTTCCTACTAGAACGCTGAGTGTACTGTCTTGAGCTGGAGACCTCGACTTCATTTTCTATGAATTTTTCATTTTCGAAATTTGCCTGCGTTTATCTTGACTCCAAAATTTCTAAATTGTCCGACTTTCCTAGACTTTTTCTTGAACTTGGATCATCGCATCCTTGTAGATTCTTTTCCCCGTTTTGCTAAACATGGACTTTCTCCAAAGTGTAGACAAAGTCTTCATTCCTATAGATTCACATTCAAGGAAAAGGCACTTGGTAGTTGTTCAAGCTCACATATAGGGCACTGGCTCAAGTTGCTGAGTTGTCCTACGATTCACGTAATTTCCTGACATTACCTGTAAATTCCCTGACTTTCCAGGTTTTCCAGACAGCCAAAAACCCTACAAAATATTTGAGTGTAGGTAGTTGAATTTATGAGAGCTTTGTTTTCCAGACCAACTTCAACTTAAAAAGAAAGGAGAGAAAGAAGCAAAAGACATGAACCATAACAAAACTGCTGTAGATCATACCAAGTAGCTCACATTTAGCCACACAGGCAGATATTTGTCAACTCAGAGGGCCATGGTCAGAAGTACCACGTACTATGCATACACCCCTAACTCATAATGTGCACTGCTGCTCCGTTACATGCTGAATAAGATATGCCTGTGTTCCCAGATGTTGCTCAGGCTTAGCAAACAGTACAGGAAAAGTTTAAAATATTTTCCCATGTAGCGGCAAATTTCTGGCAGGGTCCATGTCCATGTCCATGTCCATGTTGGACAAGTGGTGAGATCCACCCTTTCCATCCTCATGTTTCCAGGGTGTCTACTTAAGCTGGCTGCCACAAAATCAGTGCTTGTACAGTACTTTTTCAGCTTCCCCCCCCCCCCCCAAAAAAAAAAGTCACTGCCGCAACAGAAAAATTCAGTACTTTTTCAGTACCTTCCTGTGATGAAACACGGAATTGACGAGCGAATGGAGGCAAAAATAACATAGCCATGAAATTCGAAGCTCATTGGTGGCCTGAAGATCACCTGGCTGCACAAGGAAGATTTAGTGGGCAAGTACTGCACTTAAAATCAGTGCTCAATGGACAGTATACTTCCCACAATGTCTTAAAAAACTTGCGTGGCATGAAATTAAAGAATTTTGAACTTTCTTGCAGAATTTCAGTAGTTTTCAGATCAGTAGAAACCTTGTATTTTATAGCATGATACACAAAAAAACCCGTGACTCACCCTTAAAATTTGAGAGAGCCTGAAGAATTTGGCGACAGCTGACATCTGTAAGGATGCAGGTGATTTCCAGAATGGTATAGCATCTACCTGCTCCCATTTCTTCTGCTCTATGAAGGTCATGAAGGCTTCCTTATCACGGGAACCTTTATATTGTCTAAATTCCCCATTTAAGACACTGGAAACAAATGGAATGACGAGATTAAGCACATACAAACATAGTGGGAAAGGTTAGGGGCCATTCATAAAGTGTGCTCTGAGGAAACCTGGGACCTGAGGAAAAGAGAGCTTGAAGGCGAGTTGCCAAATTTTTTAAAGGAGCAACAACAGGAAGTTTTGGTTAGAATTATAGATTTTTAGTTTTTGATGCTGAGGAATGTAATTGATCAGCAATGAAAGAAATGAAATGAAAATGTTACAGACCACCTATCTGAACATAATTTTAAGCATAAATTTTTAGGACGAAAATAGGATATTCCAGAGTCCATAACTCATTCCTCTTTTAGCTGAAGCGATGGAATTTACCGTATCGTGATATCTTACTGGAATTTGATACTTTTCTCGGTAAAGTATTAAAGTAGATGGTGGAGGCTTTCCAACTTACTGAAAGATGGATGGCAGAGCTGTGACCATGAATCTTCCACTCAATCCCGGAGACTTGGTGACATCTACTTGCCCAACTTTGATGTCTAAATCTCGGCTCCAAGACGCGAATTCTTCCCACTGTGTTTGTAATGCTTGACAGGCAGGGCACCAGGGTGCAAAACTGAAAAATTGAAATACTTTTTAGTACAGCTGAAACAATTTAATTAAGTAGGTTAAATTTAATATTGATAAGGAAACAAATCTGAGGGAGTGAATCATCGACTGTTAATCAAGGATATCTCTTCACACAACTATTCATCCAATACAATTAAGGGGCTTTCATCTGGATGAAATGCAATGAAAGCTAAAATTGCCTACCAAGAAAAGAAATACAGAAAACATTATCTAGATTTTCACTTTACTTACTTTCCATCATTTTTTCTCTTTCCTAATGATCTCAGCACTTTCATTCTCCTCTTACATTTTTTTCACCTATACTTAGTTCTCTTTGAGTAAGAGGGAGGAGGATGGGTACCTCATAGGGCAATAGTGGCGACGACTGTTGAGCAAACTTTTAAAAGAACTCTTCAATTTCAAAAAGACAACGCTCGAAAAACTGTTATAGTTCATTAGGAAACCCTTTTAGGCAATATTTTTATGTAAAATTTACAATCGGTAAAATTTAGGTAAAAAAATTGTTAAAAAAACTCTTAGAATATCAGCTGTAGTTTTTCACAGCTAAAAATGTTTAAGAGAAATGTTAAAAAACTACAGTAATATTTTGAGAGTTTTTTTAAACACTTTTCCCCTTAAATTATACTTCTTGTAAATTTTACTTAAATAAAATAGCCAAAAAGGGTTTTCTACTACTTACGAAAATTTTAACAGCTTTTTGAAAAGTCTTTGAGGAATGTTTGAAAAAGTCATTGCTACTAGAGATAAACTCCTTTTAGTGATCTGATCACTAATTCTATCTAACAAGTCCAAAAAGGCACTATGTTCATTCAAGCATTGATTCACTTGCCACATCAAAGGCATCTGTAATGTATAAATTAGCTTCCTTTGATGATGTTGGCAAAGGATCCAAATAAGACATTGAGACCAGTGTGGTAACCTGGAGGTGGGTAGATAAGAAGGACCTGCCGAAGGTTTCCAAAACAATGCGCGTCCGATTCATCTTCTGTATTTTCCTGTCATCACCAACTGAAATTAATTAATAGTGCAGCGCAAAGGTTCATTTTTAGGGTCCCATGGGCCTATAAGTTATAAAATGTGGGAGATGTCTTAATCTTGTCGTCTTGATGTCTAGAATCAGAATTCCGATGCTGTCATTCTCAATGTTCAAAAAGTCACCTCCTAAAGAAGATGGCGGCCAAAATCACCTCCGTGGGTATGATAGTAACAAAAACAACCCAATTGCCTCACTGAGTTGTAGATCCCTGTGTATTTTTGGTTGTAGAACTCAAAACTGCAGTCCAAAATTCACTCGGACCATCTTAGAGGCTGCAATTCTATGATGGCGGCCAAAGTTGAGCCAAAAATGGGGTGAGGGACAAATGCTCCTCGAAGTGCCAAGTAGGGTGTCGAGTAGTGTGGTGAAAATGAAGTTAAATTCACATTATTGGGGCACGGAGGGGCTCTAGGTCCCAAAATGGCGGCAAAAGTGGCTGACACTTGTGGTAAAAAATTCTGAATAGTTAAGTTACGTTATGATATATCGATTCCATGTACTTTTGGTCGTAGAATTAAAATACGTTGTTTGAAATTATCTCTGACCTCATGTGGAGCCCGAAATCTAAGATGGCGCCCAAATTTGGCTCTAAATTTGATGATGGAGGGGCATCAAGTCCTCATAATGGCGTGTCTGGTGTCTTTTCTATCACTAATCGACCCACAGGATGAAATTTGCGCCTGCACTATAACCTCACTTCCATTAACAGGAAAAGAAATTTCAAGGAGTAAAAAGTATTGACAGACAAAACTTGACTAAGGTAACATATATTGAGATAGAATCTTATCTTTACATTAAATTTATCTCTTTTGGCTCATTTCGCTCCAATATTCTTTTAATTTTAATTTATCACTTTATTACTAAGTAGGCAGAGCTAATAAAGTAGACATACCAGTCCCGTTCTTCTCGTTTCTTTCGAATGGACAAAGAAATCAATGATAAATCGGTTGATGGGTTTAGTGGTTCAGTGTAAAGCATCAGAAGAGGTAAAAAGGAGAATGAGTACATAATATAAAACTAGGGAAAATAATATGATCTTCCAACTGTGCTTACGATTTCCTTTTTAGATGCTTATTAAGTCAAAAAATACAGCAATGTGGAAAGGCGTGCCTTATAGAGACTTTGATGAAATATCTATTACACTATCAAAATTTATAGAATGAAGCACACAAGTGAGTTTTACCGAAGATGTCAAGATGCTTCATGCTCATGTGGAGGTGATCGTTTCCAGTGGATCATTTTAGGACCCCTGGACATAAGAAATTACCATCCACATTGGTGAGAATACCTGTAAACTTAGCAACTCATTTAAGAGGTCTCAATAATTGTTCAACGTTAAAATAAAAAAGAACTGCAAGTACTTACAACTCGACCATCCATTCTCCTGTCAGCATAGACTCCCAGTTATCTTCATTTAGCTGTAATATTTGTGTTTTTGCAAGACCGGTGTGTTCACTTAAACTAACTAAAATAAAGAAGAAAAAGTACTGCCAATTAAACAGGGCCATGACTTGATAATTCTTACGTATTAGCGAAAAGCCGAGTCGAAGATCCAAGTAACTAGATGAAACTTCAAACTTCAAAAACACACAAAAAATAAATTACAGAACACAGAGACAGAATAGAGTACCTATAAAGACAGAGTATGGCCATTTCTGTTCCGGTTTTTCATTGGTCGCAAGCGAATAGGCTGACACATGCTGACACTAGAGTCCCTGCTGACACGATACTCTTAGGGCCGTAAATAAACAAACAAAATGGCTGTTATCAGCAAGCAAGATTGAGGTTATGCACATCTTACATCTATGGAACGTCGTTTGGGACCATAGAGTACATAGAGTCGTAATGTAAATGGGAGAGCTGGCGCCATGTTCTGCTCGACGAATTCCGAGCCCGGTGTGCGCCGAGTTCGGGTCGCTTTTTCGATACATTTTCGATCCAAAATGGCGGTGTGGAATACATGGTAATTCCTATCTCCGTTGTTGTTGTTGTTGTTGTCATCGGATGACCGGGTACCTGTGTATCGCAAACAATCGATTATGTATCGAAAAAGTGACCCGGCGTCACACAGGAGTCTCGGAATTCGGGACATGGAAAATGCTTAAAAGTGGCGCCAGCTCTCCCAATTACATTACGACTCTATGTACTCTATGTTTGGGACTTTACATAAACAGCACTCTCGCTCGTAAATGCGAAGACAGCGGTGAGACAATATTACGTCAGGAGGGACTTTAGCCTACGTCACCCAATATCGCGTTGCCAGTTGACATCATAATAATGGAATTATAAATGAATTTGATTCTTTTCAAATTAGTTTATTGATTATATTTAATAATTCACTCGTCGGATTTTGTTTCGTATACATTTTCTCTCAACGCGTTTTTCCTGATTTCTTTATGTTTATAATAATGAGAATTATGCTGTTGAATAATGATGTAACGGTATTTTAGTGATCTAAATAACAACTACCCCACTAGCAATGACCTGCTTTTAAAACATTCTTCAAAAACTCTAAAAATTAGTTTTTGGCTATTTTTTTAAAATAAAATTTAAGAGAAAAATAGGGTTTAAAAAAACCCTCAAAATATCACTGTTGATTTATAACATATTTTGCAAACATTTTTAGCTTTGAAAAACTACGTTGATATTTAAGAGTTTCTATGTAGGGGAGACCGGGGCTATGTTGACCAGATTTTTTGAAAACTTGTGTCTGAAGAAACAGAAGAATAGAATGCCATTTCTTTGATGCTCTAATCCTTGAGCATACAGTGTAAAATTAAAATCAACTGAAAACATTGTACAAAATACTTTAATTTTGTGAGTTTCATGCGTTTTTATAAGAAAATCCATTTTGGTCAACATAGCCCCTGCTTGGGGCTATATTGGCCACCCCCGGGGCTAAGTGAGCCACCTGTAAGGAAGCTATGTTAACCTTGTTCAGTTGATTGTAATTGCACTTAAAAAGCTTAGTATTATGCCCTTACACTTATCTTTCGTAATGTTTGTAAAACTCAATACCTTTGGAGCTGAAAATTTAAAAATAAAAAAAAAAAATTTTAGAGAACAGTATCAAATTTAATAAGTGAGTTGGCGTGAAAAGCAACTTAAAAAATAATAAGAAGATCTACTTCTCCACTAAATAGGACCGTTTTAAACTCAAAGAGAATGGATTTGAAACCTTACGCAAAAAAAAGTATAAAATGTATGTCTTCTTAGTAGGTCAACATAGCCCCAGAAAAATGGTCCACATAGCCCCGATCGAGGTTACCTCAAATCAAAGTCATCCAACTAAGAAACAAGGAGTCAAAAGCCATAAATCCATACACTAAAATCAAAGGAAAGGGGTCTACTTCAAATAGAAACAAAGATTAATAAGATACAAAATAAATACTCGCCACAGCAAACAAAATTCAAAATTAAAAAAATCGCGTTTTCGGGCTATTTTCGAAGGTAAACAAGAATGTTACAGCACAGAGCATAACAGAGGGGGACACCATCGATGTTGATATTTTAAATTGTTAGTCTACATCGCTGCCAACCTTTTTGCTCATCAAAACATCAAATTTACATTTTCCTCTACAAAATTCTCACGATGGTTATCATAGCCCCGTGGCCAACATAACCCCGGTCTCCCCTAAGTAATCACATTTTTCTTTACCTACATTTTACTATGCTCGTAAATTTTGCTTAAAAACTAGCCAAAACGGTATTCCTAATAAGAGAACTTTAACAGGTTTTTTAAGAGTGGTCATTTTTAAATTTAAGAGTTATTTTCTAAAAGTTTTTTTAATAGCAGCCGATTGATACCAGAGTAATGCGATTTTCTGCAGAAACGATGCCTTCGCACCGATTCATCAAAATTACCATAGAATATACGAACAGTATAAAGTTTTTAAAATCCCCTGAAAAATTGCTAAAAATCACCAGCTATTGTCACTTCTGTGACTGATATTATAAGTCACAACAGGAGACATTTCACTTAGGCCCCCCGTTTAACACTCACGTAATAAGGCATGGCAGTATAGATCCAATATCTGTTGTGACTTATAATATCAGTCACAGAAGTGACAATAGTTTTGTCAGTGAGCTGTATGTTCTTTGATTTGCCTCAGAATTTTGGTGTGGATTTTTACAAAAGCTCTATCAAACTTTGAGTCATTTTATGGCACTCCAAAACCTGCCTTATGTCAATAAAAAAACTGCCAGGAAGTATTTAAAAATTTAATTGCTGGGCATGTACACAGTCTTCGTGACTGAAATTCAATTTTATACGGTGCAAAATACGCGTCCGATTTTAGAGATTATTGAAAGATCATCAATTAAATCACCGCCAAAACCAATGACGATTATTTATCCACCGGCCAGTCGTAGAACGGAAATAATAATAATCTGATAGAGAAAATTACAGCTGGCAACGTAGGAATAACTTCGAGGCGGGATCAGTAATGTCCCAACTGGGTTTTATTGGTAAAGTCCCCAGTGACGTAGTTTAGTCCCAGAGAACTGCGTTCAGAGTAGCGTAGAGGTTATGATTCAATAAAGTCCCAAACGACGTTCCATACTTACATCCTCCTGTGATAAAGGTAAAAGGCGATTAAGGTTAATCTTCAGCTGTAGTTCCGAAAAAAATCCACCACGTCGCGCTGCTAAAATCCGACTCCGAAATCAGTGATTATTTAAATATCACAATAGGTATCTTAAATTCTAAGACTCATAAGTTCTAGCAGCATACGTCTGGAATCCTTAGAAACAAACGCGAGCTTTGAAAGTCTAATAGTAAAAGCTGTAAATTGATCCCAGTTTCTCTTACGGGATATCTGTAAGTGCGAGAGAGACAGCTCACGGTGGGAGAGAGATATCTGCCAACTGCTGAGAGCGATCAAGCGCGATTGGTCGCATCAAGGTCATCATGCTTAACCCTACTTTTTTCTGGGATCAAATTGCAGAGCTTCAGAAATGACTTTTCACGTTGTTTTTAGGGTCAATAGGAAGAAGAATGTTATAGCTAGAACTTATTTATCTTCGATTTAAACAGAAATTCCTTCAACTTTTATAAAAGCTCAAGGACTCACGTGGAGCTGTACGGACTCTAAAACACAGCGGTGGCGCCCCCTGCGCGGAGAAATTTCTTACTTCACGCAGCTGTAGATAAACCTTAAACAATGTTTTCGTGATTGCGAGTGTGTGTGTGTCCCTTTGACGAGCCGCGGGTTGCCGCATCTGATCAATGAGTGGGAGAGAGATAGACGATAATACGGCGGCTTGTCAAAGCCGAGTGTGCTCTTTTGACGTGCCGCATCTGAGCAATGAGTGCTAGAGAGAGAAAGGATAAAACAGCGTATGGACCAATCCAAGTTGAGCCTTACTCCCCGTTTACGGCCGTTCTTTCCAGGGCTCATGGTCGGACAGCACTCCGGTGCTTTTTCGGGGCACCCGGATTCGGGCTCGCCACTACCACCGCGGACCAAATTACGAGGCCCAGCCTGTATTTTTGCGAGTGTGTGTGTCCCTTTGACGAGCCGCGGGTTGCCGCATCTGATCAATGAGTGGGAGAGAGATAGACGATAAAACGGCGGCTTCTCAGAGCCGAGTGTGCTCCTTTGACGTGCCGCATCTGAGCAATGAGTGCGAGAGAGAGAAAGGACAAAACAGCGTATGGACCAATCCAAGTTGAGCCTTAGTCCCCGTTTACGGCCGTTCTTTCCAGGGCTCATGGTCGGAAAGCACTCCGGTGCTTTTTCGGGGCACCCGGATTCGGGCTCGCCACTACCACCGCGGACCAAATTACGAGGCCCAGCCTGTATTTTTGCGAGTGTGTGTGTGTCCCTTTGACGAGCCGCGGGTTGCCGCATCTGATCAATGAGTGGGAGAGAGATAGACGATAAAACGGCGGCTTGTCAAAGCCGAGTGTGCTCTTTTGACGTGCCGCATCTGAGCAATGAGTGCGAGAGAGAGAAAGGACAAAACAGCGTATGGACCAATCCAAGTTGAGCCTTACTCCCCGTTTACGGCCGTTCTTTCCAGGGCTCATGGTCGGAAAGCACTCCGGTGCTTTTTCGGGGCATCCGGATTCGGGCTCGCCACTACCACCGCGGACCAAATTACGAGGCCCAGCCTGTATTTTTGCGAGTGTGTGTGTGTCCCTTTGACGAGCCACAGGTTGCCGCATCTGATCAATGAGTGGGAGAGAGATAGACGATAAAACGGCGGCTTGTCAAAGCCGAGTATGCTCCTTTGACGTGCCGCATCTGAGCAATGAGTGCGAGAGAGAGAAAGGACAAAACAGCGTATGGACCAATCCAAGTTGAGCCTTACTCCCCGTTTACGGCCGTTCTTTCCAGGGCTCATGGTCGGACAGCACTCCGGTGCTTTTTCGGGGCACCCGGATACGGGCTCGCCACTACCACCGCGGACTGAATTACGAGGCCCAGCCTGTATTTTTGCGAGCGTGTGTGTGTCCCTTTGACGAGCCGCGGGTTGCCGCATCTGATCAATGAGTGGGAGAGAGATAGACGATAAAACGGCGGCTTCTCAGAGCCGGGTGTGCTCCTTTGACGTGCCGCATCTGAGCAATGAGTGCGAGAGAGAGAAAGGACAAAACAGCGTATGGACCAATCCAAGTTGAGCCTTAGTCCCCGTTTACGGCCGTTCTTTCCAGGGCTCATGGTCGGAAAGCACTCCGGTGCTTTTTCGGGGCACCCGGATTCGGGCTCGCCACTACCACCGCGGACCAAATTACGAGGCCCAGCCTGTATTTTTGCGAGTGTGTGTGTGTCCCTTTGACGAGCCGCGGGTTGCCGCATCTGATCAATGAGTGGGAGAGAGATAGACGATAAAACGGCGGCTTGTCAAAGCCGAGTGTGCTCCTTTGACGTGCCGCATCTGAGCAATGAGTGCGAGAGAGAGAAAGGACAAAACAGCGTATGGACCAATCCAAGTTGAGCCTTACTCCCCGTTTACGGCCGTTCTTTCCAGGGCTCATGGTCGGAAAGCACTCCGGTGCTTTTTCGGGGCACCCGGATTCGGGCTCGCCACTACCACCGCGGACCAAATTACGAGGCCCAGCCTGTATTTTTGCGAGTGTGTGTGTGTCCCTTTGACGAGCCGCGGGTTGCCGCATCTGATCAATGAGTGGGAGAGAGATAGACGATAAAACGGCGGCTTGTCAAAGCCGAGTGTGCTCTTTTGACGTGCCGCATCTGAGCAATGAGTGCGAGAGAGAGAAAGGACAAAACAGCGTATGGACCAATCCAAGTTGAGCCTTACTCCCCGTTTACGGCCGTTCTTTCCAGGGCTCATGGTCGGACAGCACTCCGGTGCTTTTTCGGGGCACCCGGATTCGGGCTCGCCACTACCACCGCGGACCAAATTACGAGGCCCAGCCTGTATTTTTGCGAGTGTGTGTGTGTCCCTTTGACGAGCCGCGGGTTGCCGCATCTGATCAATGAGTGGGAGAGAGATAGACGATAAAACGGCGGCTTCTCAAAGCCGAGTGTGCTCCTTTGACGTGCCGCATCTGAGCAATGAGTGCGAGAGAGAGAAAGGACAAAACAGCGTATGGACCAATCCAAGTTGAGCCTTAGTCCCCGTTTACGGCCGTTCTTTCCAGGGCTCATGGTCGGAAAGCACTCCGGTGCTTTTTCGGGGCACCCGGATTCGGGCTCGCCACTACCACCGCGGACCAAATTACGAGGCCCAGCCTGTATTTTTGCGAGTGTGTGTGTGTCCCTTTGACGAGCCGCGGGTTGCCGCATCTGATCAATGAGTGGGAGAGAGATAGACGATAAAACGGCGGCTTGTCAAAGCCGAGTGTGCTCTTTTGACGTGCCGCATCTGAGCAATGAGTGCGAGAGAGAGAAAGGACAAAACAGCGTATGGACCAATCCAAGTTGAGCCTTACTCCCCGTTTACGGCCGTTCTTTCCAGGGCTCATGGTCGGAAAGCACTCCGGTGCTTTTTCGGGGCATCCGGATTCGGGCTCGCCACTACCACCGCGGACCAAATTACGAGGCCCAGCCTGTATTTTTGCGAGTGTGTGTGTGTCCCTTTGACGAGCCGCGGGTTGCCGCATCTGATCAATGAGTGGGAGAGAGATAGACGATAAAACGGCGGCTTGTCAAAGCCGAGTGTGCTCCTTTGACGTGCCGCATCTGAGCAATGAGTGCGAGAGAGAGAAAGGACAAAACAGCGTATGGACCAATCCAAGTTGAGCCTTACTCCCCGTTTACGGCCGTTCTTTCCAGGGCTCATGGTCGGAAAGCACTCCGGTGCTTTTTCGGGTCACCCGGATTCGGGCTTGCCACTACCACCGCGGACCAAATTACGAGGCCCAGCCTGTATTTTTGCGAGTGTGTGTGTGTCCATTTGACGAGCCGCGGGTTGCCGCATCTGATCAATGAGTGGGAGAGAGATAGACGATAAAACGGCGGCTTGTCAAAGCCGAGTGTGCTCCTTTGACGTGCCGCATCTGAGCAATGAGTGCGAGAGAGAGAAAGGACAAAACAGCGTATGGACCAATCCAAGTTGAGCCTTACTCCCCGTTTACGGCCGTTCTTTCCAGGGCTCATGGTCGGAAAGCACTCCGGTGCTTTTTCGGGGCACCCGGATTCGGGCTCGCCACTACCACCGCGGACCAAATTACGAGGCCCAGCCTGTATTTTTGCGAGAGTGTGTGTGTCCCTTTGACGAGCCGCGGGTTGCCGCATCTGATCAATGAGTGGGAGAGAGATAGACGATAAAACGGCGGCTTGTCAAAGCCGAGTGTGCTCCTTTGACGTGCCGCATCTGAGCAATGAGTGCGAGAGAGAGAAAGGACAAAACAGCGTATGGACCAATCCAAGTTGAGCCTTACTCCCCGTTTACGGCCGTTCTTTCCAGGGCTCATGGTCGGAAAGCACTCCGGTGCTTTTTCGGGGCACCCGGATTCGGGCTCGCCACTACCACCGCGGACCAAATTACGAGGCCCAGCCTGTATTTTTGCGAGTGTGTGTGTGTCCCTTTGACGAGCCGCGGGTTGCCGCATCTGATCAATGAGTGGGAGAGAGATAGACGATAAAACGGCGGCTTGTCAAAGCCGAGTGTGCTCTTTTGACGTGCCGCATCTGAGCAATGAGTGCGAGAGAGAGAAAGGACAAAACAGCGTATGGACTAATCCAAGTTGAGCCTTACTCCCCGTTTACGGCCGTTCTTTCCAGGGCTCATGGTCGGAAAGCACTCCGGTGCTTTTTCGGGGCACCCGGATTCGGGCTCGCCACTACCACCGCGGACCAAATTACGAGGCCCAGCCTGTATTTTTGCGAGTGTGTGTGTGTCCCTTTGACGAGCCGCGGGTTGCCGCATCTGATCAATGAGTGGGAGAGAGATAGACGATAAAACGGCGGCTGGTCAAAGCCGAGTGTGCTCCTTTGACGTGCCGCATCTGAGCAATGAGTGCGAGAGAGAGAAAGGACAAAACAGCGTATGGACCAATCCAAGTTGAGCCTTAGTCCCCGTTTACGGCCGTTCTTTCCAGGGCTCATGGTCGGAAAGCACTCCGGTGCTTTTTCTGGGCACCCGGATTCGGGCTCGCCACTACCACCGCGGACCAAATTACGAGGCCCAGCCTGTATTTTTGCGAGTGTGTGTGTGTCCCTTTGACGAGCCGCGGGTTGCCGCATCTGATCAATGAGTGGGAGAGAGATAGACGATAAAACGGCGGCTTGTCAAAGCCGAGTATGCTCCTTTGACGTGCCGCATCTGAGCAATGAGTGCGAGAGAGAGAAAGGACAAAACAGCGTATGGACCAATCCAAGTTGAGCCTTACTCCCCGTTTACGGCCGTTCTTTCCAGGGCTCATGGTCGGAAAGCACTCCGGTGCTTTTTCTGGGCACCCGGATTCGGGCTCGCCACTACCACCGCGGACCAAATTACGAGGCCCAGCCTGTATTTTTGCGAGTGTGTGTGTGTCCCTTTGACGAGCCGCGGGTTGCCGCATCTGATCAATGAGTGGGAGAGAGATAGACGATAAAACGGCGGCTTGTCAAAGCCGAGTGTGCTCCTTTGACGTGCCGCATCTGAGCAATGAGTGCGAGAGAGAGAAAGGACAAAACAGCGTATGGACCAATCCAAGTTGAGCCTTACTCCCCGTTTACGGCCGTTCTTTCCAGGGCTCATGGTCGGAAAGCACTCCGGTGCTTTTTCGGGGCACCCGGATTCGGGCTCGCCACTACCACCGCGGACCAAATTACGAGGCCCAGCCTGTATTTTTGCGAGTGTGTGTGTGTCCCTTTGACGAGCCGCGGGTTGCCGCATCTGATCAATGAGTGGGAGAGAGATAGACGATAAAACGGCGGCTTGTCAAAGCCGAGTGTGCTCCCTTTGACGTGCCGCATCTGAGCAATGAGTGCGAGAGAGAGAAAGGACAAAACAGCGTATGGACCAATCCAAGTTGAGCCTTAGTCCCCGTTTACGGCCGTTCTTTCCAGGGCTCATGGTCGGAAAGCACTCCGGTGCTTTTTCGGGGCACCCGGATTCGGGCTCGCCACTACCACCGCGGACCAAATTACGAGGCCCAGCCTGTATTTTTGCGAGTGTGTGTGTGTCCCTTTGACGAGCCGCGGGTTGCCGCATCTGATCAATGAGTGGGAGAGAGATAGACGATAAAACGGCGGCTTGTCAAAGCCGAGTGTGCTCCTTTGACGTGCCGCATCTGAGCAATGAGTGCGAGAGAGAGAAAGGACAAAACAGCGTATGGACCAATCCAAGTTGAGCCTTAGTCCCCGTTTACGGCCGTTCTTTCCAGGGCTCATGGTCGGAAAGCACTCCGGTGCTTTTTCGGGGCACCCGGATTCGGGCTCGCCACTACCACCGCGGACCAAATTACGAGGCCCAGCCTGTATTTTTGCGAGTGTGTGTGTGTCCCTTTGACGAGCCGCGGGTTGCCGCATCTGATCAATGAGTGGGAGAGAGATAGACGATAAAACGGCGGCTTGTCAAAGCCGAGTGTGCTCCTTTGACGTGCCGCATCTGAGCAATGAGTGCGAGAGAGAGAAAGGACAAAACAGCGTATGGACCAATCCAAGTTGAGCCTTAGTCCCCGTTTACGGCCGTTCTTTCCAGGGCTCATGGTCGGAAAGCACTCCGGTGCTTTTTCGGGGCACCCGGATTCGGGCTCGCCACTACCACCGCGGACCAAATTACGAGGCCCAGCCTGTATTTTTGCGAGTGTGTGTGTGTCCCTTTGACGAGCCGCGGGTTGCCGCATCTGATCAATGAGTGGGAGAGAGATAGACGATAAAACGGCGGCTTGTCAAAGCCGAGTGTGCTCCTTTGACGTGCCGCATCTGAGCAATGAGTGCGAGAGAGAGAAAGGACAAAACAGCGTATGGACCAATCCAAGTTGAGCCTTAGTCCCCGTTTACGGCCGTTCTTTCCAGGGCTCATGGTCGGAAAGCACTCCGGTGCTTTTTCGGGGCACCCGGATTCGGGCTCGCCACTACCACCGCGGACCAAATTACGAGGCCCAGCCTGTATTTTTGCGAGTGTGTGTGTGTCCCTTTGACGAGCCGCGGGTTGCCGCATCTGATCAATGAGTGGGAGAGAGATAGACGATAAAACGGCGGCTTGTCAAAGCCGAGTGTGCTCCTTTGACGTGCCGCATCTGAGCAATGAGTGCGAGAGAGAGAAAGGACAAAACAGCGTATGGACCAATCCAAGTTGAGCCTTACTCCCCGTTTACGGCCGTTCTTTCCAGGGCTCATGGTCGGAAAGCACTCCGGTGCTTTTTCGGGGCACCCGGATTCGGGCTCGCCACTACCACCGCGGACCAAATTACGAGGCCCAGCCTGTATTTTTGCGAGTGTGTGTGTGTCCCTTTGACGAGCCGCGGGTTGCCGCATCTGATCAATGAGTGGGAGAGAGATAGACGATAAAACGGCGGCTTGTCAAAGCCGAGTGTGCTCCTTTGACGTGCCGCATCTGAGCAATGAGTGCGAGAGAGAGAAAGGACAAAACAGCGTATGGACCAATCCAAGTTGAGCCTTAGTCCCCGTTTACGGCCGTTCTTTCCAGGGCTCATGGTCGGAAAGCACTCCGGTGCTTTTTCGGGGCACCCGGATTCGGGCTCGCCACTACCACCGCGGACCAAATTACGAGGCCCAGCCTGTATTTTTGCGAGTGTGTGTGTGTCCCTTTGACGAGCCGCGGGTTGCCGCATCTGATCAATGAGTGGGAGAGAGATAGACGATAAAACGGCGGCTTGTCAAAGCCGAGTGTGCTCTTTGACGTGCCGCATCTGAGCAATGAGTGCGAGAGAGAGAAAGGACAAAACAGCGTATGGACCAATCCAAGTTGAGCCTTAGTCCCCGTTTACGGCCGTTCTTTCCAGGGCTCATGGTCGGAAAGCACTCCGGTGCTTTTTCGGGGCACCCGGATTCGGGCTCGCCACTACCACCGCGGACCAAATTACGAGGCCCAGCCTGTATTTTTGCGAGTGTGTGTGTGTCCCTTTGACGAGCCGCGGGTTGCCGCATCTGATCAATGAGTGGGAGAGAGATAGACGATAAAACGGCGGCTTGTCAAAGCCGAGTGTGCTCCTTTGACGTGCCGCATCTGAGCAATGAGTGCGAGAGAGAGAAAGGACAAAACAGCGTATGGACCAATCCAAGTTGAGCCTTAGTCCCCGTTTACGGCCGTTCTTTCCAGGGCTCATGGTCGGAAAGCACTCCGGTGCTTTTTCGGGGCACCCGGATTCGGGCTCGCCACTACCACCGCGGACCAAATTACGAGGCCCAGCCTGTATTTTTGCGAGTGTGTGTGTGTCCCTTTGACGAGCCGCGGGTTGCCGCATCTGATCAATGAGTGGGAGAGAGATAGACGATAAAACGGCGGCTTGTCAAAGCCGAGTGTGCTCCTTTGACGTGCCGCATCTGAGCAATGAGTGCGAGAGAGAGAAAGGACAAAACAGCGTATGGACCAATCCAAGTTGAGCCTTAGTCCCCGTTTACGGCCGTTCTTTCCAGGGCTCATGGTCGGAAAGCACTCCGGTGCTTTTTCTGGGCACCCGGATTCGGGCTCGCCACTACCACCGCGGACCAAATTACGAGGCCCAGCCTGTATTTTTGCGAGTGTGTGTGTGTCCCTTTGACGAGCCGCGGGTTGCCGCATCTGATCAATGAGTGGGAGAGAGATAGACGATAAAACGGCGGCTTGTCAAAGCCGAGTGTGCTCCTTTGACGTGCCGCATCTGAGCAATGAGTGCGAGAGAGAGAAAGGACAAAACAGCGTATGGACCAATCCAAGTTGAGCCTTAGTCCCCGTTTACGGCCGTTCTTTCCAGGGCTCATGGTCGGAAAGCACTCCGGTGCTTTTTCGGGGCACCCGGATTCGGGCTCGCCACTACCACCGCGGACCAAATTACGAGGCCCAGCCTGTATTTTTGCGAGTGTGTGTGTGTCCCTTTGACGAGCCGCGGGTTGCCGCATCTGATCAATGAGTGGGAGAGAGATAGACGATAAAACGGCGGCTTGTCAAAGCCGAGTGTGCTCCTTTGACGTGCCGCATCTGAGCAATGAGTGCGAGAGAGAGAAAGGACAAAACAGGGTATGCACCAATCCAAGTTGAGCCTTAGTCCCCGTTTACGGCCGTTCTTTCCAGGGCTCATGGTCGGAAAGCACTCCGGTGCTTTTTCTGGGCACCCGGATTCGGGCTCGCCGCTACCACCGCAGACCAAATTACGAGGCCCAGCCTGTATTTTTGCGAGAGTGTGTGTGTCCCTTTGACGAGCCGCGGGTTGCCGCATCTGATCAATGAGTGGGAGAGAGATAGACGATAAAACGGCGGCTTGTCAAAGCCGAGTGTGCTCCTTTGACGTGCCGCATCTGAGCAATGAGTGCGAGAGAGAGAAAGGACAAAACAGCGTATGGACCAATCCAAGTTGAGCCTTAGTCCCCGTTTACGGCCGTTCTTTCCAGGGCTCATGGTCGGAAAGCACTCCGGTGCTTTTTCGGGGCACCCGGATTCGGGCTCGCCACTACCACCGCGGACCAAATTACGAGGCCCAGCCTGTATTTTTGCGAGTGTGTGTGTGTCCCTTTGACGAGCCGCGGGTTGCCGCATCTGATCAATGAGTGGGAGAGAGAGATAGACGATAAAACGGCGGCTTGTCAAAGCCGAGTATGCTCCTTTGACGTGCCGCATCTGAGCAATGAGTGCGAGAGAGAGAAAGGACAAAACAGCGTATGGACCAATCCAAGTTGAGCCTTACTCCCCGTTTACGGCCGTTCTTTCCAGGGCTCATGGTCGGAAAGCACTCCGGTGTTTTTTCGGGGCACCCAGATTCGGTCTCGCCACTACCACCGTGGACCAAATTACGAGGCCCAGCGTGTGTTTTTGTTTTTTTATTGTGTTATTCGTAGATATGCTAGTTTAAATTGTTACTGCCGTATAATTGAATATTTTGTCAAATTTAGCTTCTTATCGATGTTATGGTGAGTCGCCATCTTGTTTGTTTACATAAGGCCCTAAGAGCATCATGAAGCCTAAAAATTCGTTGACCAAACAAAAAGCGGAACAGTTTTCCTGTAGTAAAAAGATACGAATGGCCATATACTCTGTCTATAAAGGTACTCTACTCTAACGTGACAGAAGAGTCATAGAATATTAGCATGGATGAATATACAGGGTTATCCAAAAGTCACTGACCACCCCTGTAACTTTTTTCCAAATTGAGATAGAAGTTTGAAACTTTGGGTATGTTCCTGGGTCTAAAGTAGCAACTTCTTGGTCCCCCCAAAATTTTGGGGGGGCCCCCGCCCCCTAAGGGGGCGGGGGCTAACTTTTTTTTTTCAAATGGCAACCCCCCTTTGTGATACCTCATTCGAAAGATAATAAAAAAAGAAAATTTTTGGCGCAAACCGCAGGTCAAAATGTTGATTTTTGACAAAATGGCGGCCGGTCAAAGTTCAAAATGGCGGAAATTTGGCATCTCCGTTTTTTATCGGCGGATTGGTCTGAAACTCAGAATCTTGAGGTTTTTTGGGACGAGAAAAACGATTCTGGCATCGGTTTTCCAGAAAAGTCAGTTCTTTTCAAAATGGCGGCGGTCAAAATGGCGGCCTAGAGTGAAAAGTGGATATTTAGGCTGCTTAGCGTTGGATTTGCATGAAACTTGGTATCCGGGGGTATTTCGGCACGAGAAGAACGAATCTTTCATTGGATACCTGAAATTCCGACGAATTTCAAAATGGCGGCTGAAAAGTGGCGAGAAATCAGTTTTACGGCTGTTTACCGATGGATCTGCATGAAATGCGATATCCTGGTGGTTTTTGGCTGGATAAAAAGAAATCTTTCATTAATTCTTGAAATACTAAATAATCGATATCGCATTTCATGCAAATCCATCGGTAAACAGCCGTAAAACTGATTTCTCGCCACTTTTCAGCCGCCATTTTGAAACTCGTCGGAATTTCAGGTATCCAATGAAAGATTCGTTCTTCTCGTGCCAAAATACCCCCGGATACCAAGTTTCATGCAAATCCGCAACGCTAAGCAGCCTAAATATCCACTTTTCACTCTAGGCCGCCATTTTGACCGCCGCCATTTTGAAAAGGACTGACTTTTCTGGAAAACCGATGCCAGAATCGTTTTTCTCGTCCCAAAAAACCTCTAGATTCTGAGTTTCAGACCAATCCGCCGATAAAAAACGGAGATGCCAAATTTCCGCCATTTTGAACTTTGACCGGCCGCCATTTTGTCAAAAATCAACATTTTGACCTGCGGTTTGCGCCAAAAATTTTCTTTTTTTATTATCTTTCGAATGAGGTATCACAAAGGGGGGGTTGCCATTTGAAAAAAAAAAGTTAGCCCCCGCCCCCCTTAGGGGGGGCTGCCCCCCAAAATTTTGGGGGGACCAAGAAGTTGCTACTTTAGACCCAGGAACATTCCCAAAGTTTCAAACTTCTATCTCAATTTGGAAAAAAGTTACAGGGGTGGTCAGTGACTTTTGGATAACCCTGTATACTACGTAATAGGATGGTTCAGTTCCGTAAGATCTCAAATCAGTGGGCACTTTGGGTCATCTTTGGGTTGATTGCGGCACAGTAGAGCGCTCTTGTAGCGGTCTTTGGAACTAGAAAATACAGATATTTCAGAGAAATGCCTGCCCCCTAGCTGCCCCCGAGCTCTAACACTGCCCTGAAGCGTTGTGACGTCAGGTGGGTACGGGTTTTGCCATATTGTATTGTGTAGGTGAAGCCCAAAAATCCAATGCCGTGTGACGTCAAGAGGGTACGAAATGCGCCCACCATTCTTTATCCGCCTTGCTTTGCTTTAATATGGTGTTGTTACGAGCTGAAGTTGAATGATAATTTTGACTATTTATCATCATTACTTATAATCTGTTTCTGTATTTGTGAATGGCGAAAGTCTGGAGTTAGGTTTTGTGTGTTTCGTTGCTCCTGAAATTTTGTGAATTACTTTCATGATTAGAGAAACGTGTGTCTTCTCAAGGATGCACGGGATCAAATGATGGAACAACAAATCCATAATTCCTGTTGATCCCTTTTTTAGCAGGTGAGCATCCCTTCTAAATTCTTGACTGTCTCCAAAACCAACACTCTCGAGTCTCATAGCTCTCTCTCCCTTTCTCCGAAACTGTACCTCCTTATTCGCAATCACTTATTGCTTCAGGGTCATATTTTCGAGACCACTAAAGCCTTAGACAAGTTTTGGTGTCACCGCAGCGTTTCACACTGGTTGTCCTCTGCCTGTCAGTCTTTGATCTACTCGCCTGAACATGCATCACCAATCTGTGCATCATTGTCTGGTATTCTCGATGGCAGGAGAAAGCTTACCCTCTAGGAGGTCTGTGTCAAATGTATCACTAAATACCCAATTAGTAGGTCGATACATTGACTTCTTGCGAACTCCTTTCAGTCAAACCTCACAAAATGTTTTGATTCATTCAATACTGTAAATCATGCTTCAACACATCTGGTTATTTGTATAAGAATGACCACTAGTATTCTTTTGGGAATTAGTTACCATAGTGGTGGATTGAGATCGCAGATGTCGTCAGTATTACTTAAGTGTATGTGACTGACCTGTAACTATAGGTGCTGAGGGAAATGCCATTACCGCTTGAAAAATAGTTATGTTGCGAGAATTAGCAAGAGACTGTTTCACCAAGACCTTTGTCACTTACCCCTGTCATTCAGCCTCAGGTCCTCTCATTCTTACCAGAGGCTCTCATGAAGATATGTTGAGAAAGATATCAATTGCTGACACCTGGAAGGTCAAGGATTTGGTTCCGAGCACTGAACTGCTTATTTCACAAGCAGATGTGTTTTCCTATACAGCAAATGAAGTGCTCATTGAGACATCAATCTCTTTTAATTTTGAGATTTATTTACGTCAGCACTTCTTTTAAGCATCTACTGTACTTACATTTCAAGGCACCACCTACCTACATTCCAACTGGATGAAGCAGTTTCTAAAGGATCCCGGCTAAAGATTTTATGACAAGCATTGGAAACAAATGGACTTAATTCTGTGTTGAGGAACTACTAATTCTAGCTCATCCATTAAAGCATATACCGACGTAGAGAAACAAATGGCACATTCGTTTTTTTCTGAAATAACCAGAAATAGTAGTTCCATTTTGCTAAATGTTTTCCAAATCTCAACTAATATGACCTGAATAAGATTGTATTCCTGTGTTCTCCACTCAAGTATCTTCAAGGTAGAATATCTCAAGAGTGCAAACAGGTGGCAGTTACTCGCAAGCTTATGTTTCCTCTCACTTTATCTTTTTGTTAAAGCATAACATAAAATCTCTGCTTTTTTTTAAGAGAGGAGGAGGAAGCAAAATCATGGCTTGAAATTTCCGTAGAATATTCTTCTTAGAGGATTGAAAAACCTCTCAAGTTTTCAAGAAATTACTTTTAATTTAAAACGTATAACAAGAAGTCTGCAACGCCACAGACCAACACACGCTTTTCTGCAATTTCACCATCGATTAGTCGAAATGAAAAAAAATCATATTTGTTTTCTGAGGTTTTTTGAGGAGCATCCGTCAAAAACCCAAAGCTCAATTTACATGAATGAAAGATGTCTGCCAGTAAAGTTTACAAAAGCTCTCCTCTAGGAATCATCAGTTTCCTGACACTAAGACGGTAAATCTGGTTTTACTTGATTGGATTGTACCTGATTGATTACACAGTAAAAAGGATGCTATTTTTCAAAGGAATGAAGGATTACTGGGTGTTTGGATGTGACATTTCAGAACATCAAGACATCAATGGTTTTAAGAAAATGGTAGTTAGGGAAATGATTAAGTTTTAGGAAGCACATCGGGGAGATGGAGAATTACTGCCTATGTGCTATAGATAGAAGGAATTTGGTTTATAGGATAGTACGGATGGTAGGTAGGAACTGAATGGGATTAGCCCTTGAGGGCTATTTGAAGTAAAAAAAAAAAAAAAAAAAATGATAAAATAAACGTACTTGCAAGTTAAGTTTTTTACCCAGTCTCCTGGTGATGGAGTTTTTTTTTTATGAGATAATGACACCGATTGAAACTAAAGTTATCGAGTGATTAATGTCAAATGTCTTGTCCATCTGGTGGATAGTCAAGTTCCAAATTTAGCAGAAGATTTAATTCCTCAATTCCTTGTAGGCAATAATGTATTTCTAACTCGGAAGATTTTGTACCTTTGACTTTTTTTAAAATTATTTAAGATGTAGTGTGGTTGTATCAATTACTTATTGCTCCTGAAATATAATTTTACCCTGAAAGCAACATTCATGCAAATTTTTAAATTTTTCCAGGAGAGAGGCACGATGCAGCGTGGAAGTGCAGGTCGAAGATCATGTGGGAGCAATGGTGGAAGTGGAAGTAAGATCGCTGGCATGTATGACCTGGAGGAGACACTTGGTCGAGGTCATTTTGCAGTTGTCAAGTTAGCACGTCATGTTTTTACAGGCGAAAAAGTCGCGGTTAAAGTTATCGATAAAACTAAGCTTGATGATGTTTCCAGAGCGCATCTCTTCCAAGAGGTGATTTTAGCATAATTCTGACTAATTTACTTTGAAGAATTTTTTCCTCTCTCTTTTTCTTTTTCTCTTCTAATTCTGTTACATCTGTGTGAAACTTCAATGAGGCTAAGAGTCTAGTGATATCGTTTACTAGTTGGATACTTGAGCTTTTTGCGCCATGCTGCTTTCAAATACTAACCATTTTCTTTCTTTGATGAGTTGTACTTTCGTTTTCTTATATATATTTTTCCCTTTGTGGCTCTTTAAAATAAGTTTAATTTTTCAATCTGCTTTTAAATAAATTGCAGCAGTCATTGAATGTAGAGAGAAAAGTCAAACTCTGTTCAAGTTCCATCCAATTAAGATTCATATAAGTGACTCTTATTTGGTCTCCAATGTCAGTTAAATATTTAATTTAATAATTATTTTCTTTGCATGTCTTATGGAACTATGTCCCCTTTCCTTAATGCTGCTGAAGTCAGAAATGATTTTTTCCTACACCTTTTGAAAATCGAGTTTCCTTAACAAGAGCGGCTGAAAAAATGCTCTTTACTGTGAAAACTCTGTTTTCTGAAAAATCAATAGGCGGTGGTGAGAAACGAAGGTCATTTCTGGCTTCAGTTACCTATGAAAAGAAGGTGGGAAAATTAGGGGGGTATTCCTTTTAGATTCCTGGGTAAAAAATTTTCAATGCAAAACAATCAAATATGTTGTTTGTTATGATACATAGACATTCAAAAAATATCAAATGAAAAGGATGAAATTTCATTATTCAATTCATTTTCATAACTTGAAAGGATTGAATATGAGAATTGTTCATCTGTCATAGACCTTTCAATTTTGTAGTGGACTCGAATGGATCAATTTCAATTCTTTCTTTTGCTTCATCAGGTTCGTTGCATGAAACTTGTCCAGCATCCGAATGTTGTGCGTCTATACGAAGTGATAGATACCCACTCGAAACTCTACCTCATCCTCGAATTAGGAGATGGAGGAGATCTGTATGATTACATAATGAAACACGAGTCTGGTCTCTCTGAGGCTGTAGCGCGAGACTATTTTGCTCAAATAGTTCGCGCCATTTCATACTGTCACCGTCTACACGTAGTTCATCGAGACTTGAAACCAGAAAATGTAGTATTTTTTGAACGTCTCGGAATAGTCAAATTAACTGATTTTGGGTAAGTGCATTTTATTTCATGTGTCTTGCTAAAGCCTTGAAATTCTTTTTCCTTTTTGAAGATTATTTGTCCTTTTTCCATCCATCTTCTCTCAGTTTGTTTTTTACGAAGGTATATGCCAATGAAGCATTTTTTTTTATCATGGACATTGCATTTTGGCACTTTGAAGTTTCATAAATGGCCAATCATTTGGAGTGAAGTATGGAAACAAATTCTTAAACCTACGCAAGGAGGGTCCCCTAAAAGTTTCATTAAAGAAAGGAAAACTCAGAAAAAGCTACACTGAGGGTGGCTGTAAAGAACTTAAATTTAAGTATCCATCATAAAAGCATGGAACCAAGCCATTTGTTACTTACTTCTGCCATCATTTTCAATGCTGTATTTATGTATATCAACTTCAATATGAGGAGGAGAGAAATGTCTTGAAAGTGCTGAGAGTTAAAGTACAATTAATTTAAAGGAAACAGTAAAACCTAGAAGTAGGCATTGACCTCTTGCTCGACTGGAAACAGTAGATGGGTTCAGTAACCATAAGTGAGTGATGATACCATTGCCTTCGTAACAAAACAGGGTGTCTCCTGTACGGAAAAAGTACGGATACACCGAAAAAGCACGGATTTCAGAAGGTCGGTACGGACTTTCGGCTGAAAGGTATGGAAATTCGAGATTTTTGTGACAAACTGAAGTACGTAGCCTTGGGGGTATGCGATTTCCTAAAATCATCCATTTATCAACATCCCAGTTTGAATCCTTGTGTTTTTCGGTTCATTCCTTCGTCATTCTATCATTCTACTCTCCCAATCCGAAAATAGTTAATAATGTCTGTGAGGTAAAGAAAAGGTAAGGAAAAAGCAAGGATTTTTGAGAATTGCCAAAAAAGGAATTTTCAGGAAAGTAAGGAAAAAGCAAAGAATTTGAATGACAGGGTACCAGTAGACACCCTGATTATAGGAAACAGTAAAAGCTGGAGGTAGGCGATAGGCATTTACCTCTTGGTAGACTGCAAACAGCTGATGGGTCCACTAACCACAAGCTAGTGATAATATCATTGCCTTTGTAACACAACTTGTTGCAGGTTTTCTCACATAATACTTTGTGCTCTTCTGTCAATTTGTATACACTGAGATGATATTTTTAAGGGAAAAATGCTCATAAGTTAAAAAATTCTTATCCTTATGCTACAATTTTAGGATTAAGCATAAATAACAGTCGCTAGTAATTCTGAGAATGGCCCATCTCCACTTGAATCTTTTCCCTCTCCTCAGCTTAAGTATTTATTCAGATGTTTGGTTTTGCTTCTGAGTTTTTCATTATCACCACAGACAAATGAGTCTGATGCCTGCAAGAGATATAGCCAACTAAATTTACTTTCTCTCAGCAAATTCGCTCGAAAATTGCATTTGGCACATCAATAAGTCCGAAATCCACTCCTTAGCGTGCAATCTGCATAGTTTGTAACACACTTGTTTAAAATTAACTGCGTATGCGGGCAGTTTCTCTTGATGACCAGCAGTCAGGTTTGCTCGGAGAGAGACCTAACTTATATAAACAAACAATCTAGGGTTTATACGTACTGTAATAAACTCTCCTTGCTTAAGATTTCAATTCATTCAAAGCTTTTGTTTTTGCAAAATAAAGAAAGAAAAAGGAGACAAACGGTTGAAAACGATTTAAATCATACTATAGAAAAAGTTAGTGAACTCGTTTGTTTACTTAGACTAGTTTTTCTGGCCCCTGTCAGTACAAACCTGGTTGACGGTGACTGAGATAAAACTACCCGTAGACGCGGAAAACTTGAAAAAGCATGTTAGAAACTACGCAGATTGCGCGCAAAGGAATGGATTTTTGACGTGCCCAACAGGATTTTCGTGCTATTTTACTTGCACAGAGTATTATCAACTTCTAGGGGGAGTTTTTTAGAATTGGGCCAGGGTGGCTACCGCCACCTAGAATTTATTTACCTGTATCTCTTGCTTGCCACAAATCCATTATAAAACCTTCAGTGTCCACATTTTCCTAACCTTTCATTTTCTGAACAGTTTTTTTGTTTCCCTAATAAATTTAAAAAAGTGGAGAAGACTCCGAAGCGCCGTTTTGGAGGCCAAAGCCCACCCCAGGCTGTAGCGCCATCAGTAAGTAAGTAAAAAAGCTCCTTTTAGTAATCATTGATTTAGTTAGTCAAGCACTCTTTTTGTCGCCAAGTTTGATCAGAGATGGGCGAAAATTATTTGTTGCCTAGTTACTTATACTCAACTGTGAGTGCAGTACATCATATCCCATTTCCTGATAATTATTTTTTTTTTTTCATTTCCAGGTTCAGTAATAGATTCAATCCTGGGCAAAAGCTTGAAACATCATGTGGTTCATTGGCATACTCAGCCCCAGAAATTTTACTCGGTGACTCATATGATGCTCCAGCCGTGGGTAAGTGCAATGTTGAAAATTTAGATGCATTTATCTTCATATTAGCATGTGACTAATAAGTTCGTGTACATATCAGTAGATCTGCTAATGAATAAATGCATTGTCAGAATGGTAAATTTGAGAAGCCATTTATTATCCACAATCGAAAAGGCAATGAGAGTGTTTGGATGTTGGTGACTCTGAGAACGACTGTCCACGAGGCATCGCTAGTCTGGTTATGTCCACATAGTGCTGTGACCTGTTTTACTGTCACTTGTCGGGTGACCAGGGATGATCAGTGAGTGGCTAATACTGAGCCGCTGATTGTTGCTAGGGACTCATTCAGTGGTCAGCACGCAACATACCGTTGGCCTGCCATAAACCTCTTTTTAGTGTATTTTCTGAAGAAAATACACTATTGCATTCTCCCATGATGTCGGACCCAGGCCTAAGACCTTGCAAAGAGAACCAATCACGGGTCGTAGATCACAAAAATACATGCCATTCAAATTCATGTGCATATATATATACTAGAGGGCTACGCGGCCCTTTTTTGTTGCCGCAGCGTTAATAAAATTCATGTTTTCATGATCAAATTTGTATAACGAATCTCGGCGAAAGATGGAAGTAGTACGAGCCTAATAGATTATCGATGCTGTCTAATTTTTAACGCTGGAACTAAGCGTTACCAGTTATGCAAAATTAGGAGGTTTCGAAGCTTATAGTATAGAGATGTATTTCCGCCTTTTTAAGATTTTTCGATTTTTGAGTGGTTATTTCTTTCTAACATTGCAAGATTTTTGACTAAATTGTCTGCATTTTGTAGAACCTTATCAAAGCTACTTTTTGGCCGAAAGAAATTGAAATTTTCAGCAATAGATTTTGAGGGGTGGGGCTCGAAAGTGAGGAAAGGTCAAATCTTGTCCACTTGATAACTCCAGTTAAAATGAATATTTTGAGCTGAAATTTTTATGGGTGGTAGTTTTCCCCTAGGACTGGTTTGGCAATGAATTTGAGCAAAATCGGCTGAGCCGTTTAAAAACGGCGAGCTTTGAAAGTTTTAGACGGGGGGTGCGCCGCATGACGGGGGATGCACATTAGGTCAGGGGAGAAAGTTTTTAGACAAACTGTTCATCGCTCAGTGGGTCATGGTAAATTCCAAGATTCCTGCTTCCACCTCGGGATTCCACTGCTTTTCTTCCCCTCAGTGGATGCGCGAGTCACTTGAAGAAAAGAAGAAATGACTGAACGGGGGGGGTTTGGGGGGGCTTTGCCCCCACACATACCAGCGCTCTGCGCCGGTTCTTTTGTATTACATTGCTAAAATTATTGAAAAGGAAATTTTTTATGTCATCACTCATCGAAATTTCCAAGTGAAGGCCAGTCCAAGGTTTTCCATTCGTTCGGTTTAACCTGTAGTTTTCGAAAAATAATGATTGATACACATATATTTTTACCATTTATGTCACAAAATTTTGTTTCAGTTTTTCGTTTTACATTAATGTTTTCTAAATGGATTGGCGCTAACCATTTTTATTTTCAGAAGAGGTAGGAGGTCGTAAGATAAAGTTGAAGAAAAGTTTTTACTATTGTACTTATGTGAAATCCCAAGAGGAAATTGAGAGGACCACATAAAACCGAAAGATATTAATTTAAAAGAGATTATTCGAGTTGTCAATAACTGAGGCTAATTTTAATCCTGTTTGATGAATTATTATCTTGAAGCTATAATAACTAGGTTACGAAAGCTCCCCTGATATTATATGTGAAATTTAGGATGCATCTCGTCAGAAATTGTTTACAAAATTTGTATTCTTCCTTTTTCAGATGTCTGGTCTCTTGGAGTTATTTTGTATATGTTAGTATGTGGACAAGCTCCTTTCCAAGAAGCCAATGATAGTGAAACGCTTACTATGATTATGGACTGTAAATACTCTGTTCCTCACCATGTTTCTGAAGAATGCGCAAGGTAATCTCCCAAACTGAGACTTAATCTAGGAGACTTTCAAAGTAGCTCTTGTGTAAATGCTTGACCTCTTCAATGCGTGTCTATCAGAAGACAGGAAACTTTATGTTCTTCCTATATGAAGATGAAAAATTATAATTACGGCAGTTGGACTTTCCCGGTAGAAGTGGTGTCTCATCTCTCTTGTCCCTAAAAACAGAGGCTTTAAATGAAGGGCTAATAGACTTCTGTTTTTTGTTCTTCGATATTTTTTGCATGAGTTTTAAGAGTCTATGTAATGTAAAACAAGGACTGTTCTTTGAAAAATATCCAAATCAGATCGAAATATTTGAAAAACTAAGTGGAAGTCAAAAAATTAGCTTTTCTCATCCTCAGTGTCATTTTTCAGCAGCATCTCTCGCTGACTGTTGCAAAGCTGGCCATGAAACATTTCCACACAGTTTCTGGTGATTACTAAAGCAAGATGACAAAAAAGAGGAATGGAAAAACACAGAGATGCAGTCTTGCAGGAACTCAGAAATACAAAAACTGAAGCAATGCAACAAGTCAACTGAGAAATTGTCATTCCTATTTTTACTAAAAAAAAAGTACCTTACAAAATATATCAAGGTATCAATCTTTTAAATCAGGTCTGAAGGTGTTGGAATGCCAACCCTTCCTTTTTCTGTACTAGATCTCAAAAACCCTCGGATCACGTTATCTCTAATTCTCTCACAGGCTACCTGAAAGTGAAAACCCCAGTCCAAACAAATAGAAATCAAATGTTTCTGCTGAAGCTTATCTATTTATTTCCTGAACATTGCTGAAAATAAAGAATATATGTGAAGGTTATGCTCTCATCTTGATGCTGATTTTGCTGTATTTACAGACTTATTTCTCGCATGCTGCAACGAGAACCTGAGAAAAGAGCAACTCTAGCTGAAATAGCTGCTGATCCGTGGTTGGCCCAAGCCGAAATGGATGATTACTCTGTGCCCCTTATTTCAAGGCAGAATATCAGTGATGAAGAGCATGCTGCTATCGTTCAAAAAATGGTCAATGGAAAAATAGCAACCAAAGAAGAAATCCTAGAGTAAGTAAATTGTGGAATGAATGGTTCTCTCTCGCAATTTTTTAAAATTCTTTTTAGACAGTATGTAAAAACTTGAGAATGCCTGCATTTTTCAGTTTTTCATTGAATCAAATTATAGCTGAAAAACTGACTTTCAAAGTTGCCAAAATTCCAGCCACGTTTCAAAGCTAAGGCTCTTCCTGGATCTTACACGACCCTACTCACATAGTGATGTTACAATAACAATTTAAGAGAATGATTGTCAAAGTCATTTTTGAGAGCTCATGACTGCAAACATTTATAATTTGACAAGAGGCAAGTTGAAAAAGATTACTCTTTGAATCCGTCCGTGAAATCATGATCCTCCTTCTATGCATTCTGCAGCGTTAAGATCATTGGTATTGGTAGACAAAGCAATAGACAAATAAGACAAACAGAAACTGAAGCACATTGGTGAAAACTGGTGGTTGTAATTGACAAAGAAGGTAAGTAATAGACTAACTGACGGCAATTCACAAGAGACCCTATAGTTGGCCCTTCATTTTCATCTTAGTCTACAGCAACCACCCATTTCAACCTATAGGATCGTTCCATTTTCCCTTTCTCTTCTTTATCTATAATTTTGTCTGTTTCAAAAATACAATGGTGTAAGGCTCACGGATCATTATCTCATTAGATTTATCACTAAGTCTCTTTTTCTTTTCCTTGTAGAGCATTGGAAAAAGATGAGTACAATCATATTACGGCTACTTATTTCCTCCTGACTGAGCGGAAATTACGAGCACATCTGGAAGCTATTCAGAAATCAACATCTCACGGGTGGGTACTAACTGTTGTTATGTCTAGTTTCTCCTTGCCCTCCTTCGTTCAACTGTTTTCTCAGGAATTTTGCAGTTGTATTTATTTTATTTCTTTTCTCATTAAAGTTTCGGCCTATTGATTCCATAATGTAAGCATTCTTTCCGTGGTTTTACTTTTTAAGCTGATCTACAGCTTGTACGCCAGCTGGGGAAGTAAAAAAGAATAAAAAATGGGGTGCAAATCCTCGAGTCTAGCAAATTTTACACAGGTTTCACTGTGAATATTACCAAGTGGAGATGAGGGATACAGTCAACCATAATTTGAAAAATGGATTGATTCAAAGGCGTTTTACAAGAGGCGAGCCAAAAACCGACCGTTTTTGGCACAATTGCGGCCATCGGGATATTTCTGGAACCGGGCCCAAAGATACATATGATACCCTAAACACTCTGGTTAAATTTTAGCTTGAGTATACGCACGGTTTTGAGAAATGAGGGGGGCAAAGTTGCCCATCGCAATCATTCTGGACAGCGATTTCTACAGCAAAAAGACTCGGAAAAATGGACTACGAAACCGTTACACTTTGATGGGTTTTGGCCTCTGTGTATATGTTCTCATTGGGCTCCAGCATTTAACTGTGTTCAGTTCAAAAAATTTGGTCGACAGTGATTCAAAATGGGAGAGAAATCTTGGTCAAATCAGGATTCTTTGTCCAATTTTTAGAAATGGGAGTAAACATTGTGGTTGCTGCAGTTTTCATGGCTAACAAATGTTTTTATCGATCCTCAATGCATGAAATAGTGTTCCGCTTCACACATGTAAAGCTTCAAAATAGGAGATTAGTGGACAAAATTAGATTCTCTGTCAACTTTTTAGTAATGAGAGAAACTGTTGGTCCCAGTAGACTTTCGATCCCGAAGAATTCTTTAATTTTTTTTTGTTGACTATTTACAATCTTTTTTAATGTTTTCTCTCCATTTTTTCTTCTCTTTTTTAAATTTCCTGAAAGTTTGCATATTTTATTGAGATACTGCTACCAAAGTCTATTTTTATAACAACGTTCTATAAAAACACTGCCGGTCTGACATGTAGTAATGATTAAAACAATATAAGAACATGAATTTTTCCCGGGCTCTAAAGTCTATGGGGACCAAACAGTTTCTCTTCATTTTTAAAAAGTTTGACAAAGGATCTTAATTTGTCCACTAATTCCCATTTTTGACAATTTGCGATGTCAGCATTTTGTGAAGCTGACCACATTTCATGCATGAGGATCAATAAGAACATTGTTAGCATGAAAACACTGCAGCCTGACCGACAATTTTACTCCCATCTAAAAAATTTGACAAAGATCCTGATTTGTCAAAGATTTCTTCCCCATTTTGGGACCACTGTGCGACCAAAATTTTGAAACTGAACACACGTTAACATACTTGGGCGGCCCCGCCATCAATGAGGAACCTTTACAGCCGAAACCCATCATAGGTGCAACTTTTTCTTCCATTTTTCAGTCTTTTTGCTGTAAAAACGCTGTCCAGAATGATGGCGATTTGGGCAACTTTGCCCCCTCATTTCTCAAAAACCGTGCGTTAATTAATCACAGCTAAATTTTAACCAGAGTTTTAGCGGTATCATAAGGTACCTCGTCGGGAACGGTTCTGAAAAAATCCCCGGCTGGCCCAAATTGTGCCATTCTTGGCGTTGCTCTTTTTGACAAAACCAATAGCTCATCAAAAGATCGCTATAAAGCCAACAAAACAAGTCATAATCTCCCAAAGATCACATTCTGATATTCTTTAATAGTTTTTTTCAAAATGTGAACTCTCAAAAAAGGAAAAAACGAAGTTGCCAATTAGTACATAGTTTATGGTATATAGTATGAATTCTTACTTTCTCCAATTTAAATCAGTCCTGTATTATTTTTCAGAAGAAATGTACTTGTGCCGGAAGTGAGAGTAGACTCTTGTCAAGAAGCTGAATCTGCACCCAGAAATCGAGTAAATCAAAACTATTTATCAATGTCACGATCTCCTGGTGAAGTGCAGGTAATGCTGGATTTTACTTTTTTATTAACTGTATGTATGAAATTTTAGGTGATAGTTGTAATCATGTCTTGATTGATCAATTTTTCATATGCATTTATGCCGAACCATTTCTTTACAGAAAGTTGAAATTCTAATACCGTAGCCACACTTTTGCAGATTACGTATTTTTTTATTCATTTACTCAAAAGAATATGTGTTAAATGATTTCACTCCATGTAACCAAGAGACCATTACGTCCTCATATTTGTATAACAAGGATCAGGCCGATACAATCTTAACATACCATTCAGCAGGATGGTATGTTAGAGTCACTTAGTCAAGAGCATTGGGTTTTCTAGTACGTAAGATGTACACAGCAGGTTGAAATTGTTATTATTCTCATTCAGTGAAGAAATCAATGTATGCACTTTAAACTCTTACTGTTTGGTTAAGATCTGTCGTCATGCACAAAATAAATAAATTACACACTCCATATTGAACTTTTAAAACTCCATGCGGCTATCAAGCATAATGGCCGTACACTTCTGAAAGTAAATCAGATACAAGTAATGCAATTTTAATAAAACGATCAAATTTTTCGCAAAACAGTAAAAGCTGTTGTATTAAAACTTTGATGGTGGCCCGGGTAGCCACCGAAACGCATCCAATAAATAATCTCCAAGTGAAAGTGTGAGTTTTTAAATATTTCAAAGTTTTAATACAAATTATGCAATCTTGTTATTCAGGATAAATCCGACATTATGAGAAATTTATTCAAAACATTACATATTTTAAACATTTATGTTGCAAAAACATTGATTCTTCAAAATACCTAGTAAGTTCTTGGGTTAAATGGAAATACTTTTGTTATTGATAGAGAAATTCTAACCTTCAAAAATTTTTTTCATCAGTGAATGGTATGTTAAGATGATATTGATAGACATTGGAAAATTTCGCCACAAAATTTTTAAAATGTGCTTAGGAATCTGAAAACCAGACAGAAGCACCGATCGTAACCCCCTGATCATGAAAATATAAAGCGAAATAACGCGAAATTGGCAAAATCCGTACATTTTCGTGAAATTTACAAATGTATGCGTGCAAAACGAAAGTTGCTGCGCTTTTTTTCAAAATAAGGAAATACGGAGTTGTTTCTGAGCATTGGTCATCATTGGCTACTAGCTATCAACGTTCGCCAATAGCATCAAAATACTGATGAAAGAAATGGCGGCAACCGGGGCATGAACATAACCTCAAATAATTTTAACATCAGCATCTCACTAAAATTTAATTGATGTCACTAAAAATAATAAAAAAAGGAGTACATATTGATAGAAAAAGCTTTTAAAAAGTTACCAACAGATATTTTTTAATCAAGAATAAAGTGCTTCTTCTGTAAAATAGGATCAGAGAGAGAGAGACTGACCAATGGCTCGTTAAATAAAAGCTTTATTTTAAGCTGTAAAACGCAAAAAGCGCTACAAAAATAACGGCAAAATCAGCAAAAATAAGAGCGAAATGTGGGAAAAATAACTGCGAAATCGGGGAAAAATAAAAGCGAAATTTTCCGATTTCTAGGTATTAATCAGTTAAAGGAGTCTATCTGGTAGTACAAATTGATTTTACGCTATGTTTTACTAATCAACACTGTTTTGATGCTTTGTTACAGCGCACAAGAAAGTGCAGCATTGTCGCTGAAGAGGAAGATGACGAAGATGAAACGTCAAGCCACGACAGCTCGCATCAATCAGGGCTCGGGAGGCGAGGATCGCGTTCAGAAGGGAAACTTAATCTGGCTGTGCAAGAGATCAGGCGAGAAGCTATCCCAACAAGCATCATTACAGAAGCAAGCACTGCTCCCGAACCTCTGACATCAAAAATCCCACAAAGACCTGTCAAAACACTTCCCTCGCCACTCCCCTCGGCACTGAGCAGTCCGCAACTCGGACTCAAAGAGATCTACGAGGAGGGAGCAAATCCGACAAATCCCAAATCCAGTACGAGGACTTTTGTTGGCTACGAGCAAAGACGGAACAAGTTCCGCAAAGCACGCACAGCTTCATGCAGCTCATCTGATGCCAGTGATGAGGATTCAGAGAGTCGCAAAAAACGTAGTAGCTCAAAGTCATTACACCGGAGAGACTTCCAAGATCCAGGGGGAAATGGTGGTTCAGCAGGTGGCAATGGACCTCAGAATCCCTTCCAAGATCCTCCTAATGATGGTAGCAACAGTCAAAACAACAGCAGTAGTAAATCTGATTCAAACGATAACACTTTCGGCTCTGGGACTGTCCATGGCAGAAGACACTGCATTGGGGGTAGACGCCGAGGGCGAGGCTGTGAGACTCGATTGCGTGAAAGTCAGTCGTTGAACCGAATCACAGAAGTTCAAGAAGCAGAAGCGCCTCTCAACCCGCCAAAAGCTGAAGTCCCTGATGATTTGAATTTGAATCGACTATCGATCACTGTGGAGAAAGACAATATAAATGCTCCTAGCATACACCACCACAAAAAGAATAGTTCAAAAAGGCACGCTATCATTGGGCGCTATCTTAATTTTCAGCGGAAAATCTGCGTACCCATTTTTGGTAAAACGAAATTTCATAAACCTCAAACATGTCTTGTGAACAACCGGAATGTGAATAAAGACATCAACCAAAATCTTGGCCTCCTTGGACTGTGTCATGTAGATCTCGGCCCAAACAATAAGTGCTCCAATCCGTGCTGACTGTCAAATCACGGTGAGTCATCTCATCTTTTACTATTAACGCCATGAAGACAATGTATATCGACGGTGTAAGTCGGCAATCACATAACTCAGTTTGCGACGTCGTAGACTTCCTGTCATACTTTACTTTTTAAACGGAAAAATACTCAATGGCAATTCTTTAAGGCTGCCTTGATTTTTCTTCTCTCTGCAAAGAAAATTCTGCAAAAACTTCAAGGAATGATGTCAATTTGTTCTACTTTAAGAAAATAACACAGAGGCGGAGATTTTCAGACACCGTAAACAAGATATGTGATTGCAGACTTATGCCGTCGATATGCATTATATTGTAGTATGATAAAGAAACTGTTGAATAAAATAACAGCTCTCCCAATATGGTGGGGGGGGGGGGGGGGGATGAAAAATTGATCAAAGTAAAAAAGTCACAGTATAAAATTCTGTGATTTTTCTTGAGAAAGAAAAAAAAATATGAAAAGCTCAGTATTTTCCATCTCAGTAGCAGTCCTATGAAGAATATTTTCGTCCTAATTGTGCGTTTAAGTCTGAAGATTGTTGAAGGGAATAAAAATGAACTTTTTGATTTTTTCATGGAATCTTAAGTCAACAAAATTGCATTATGACCCTGCACAAATTCATTGCTTCTGCCCTATCATGAGATTTTATTTAAGAGCATAGAGAGATAGGAGTGGAATAATATCATTGTAACTCTGAACAATGAAATAACTCTTAAATTTTCAAGTTATTCTGAAGTCTCTCACTTAAAGTCTTAACTTTTGTTTACAGATAAATTATTGGTGTCTATGACATAATCCACGGTTCTGAAGATTCAAATATCCTCATCAAACGGTGCAAATTTTTAACTCTAGGGATTCGGCATCACGCTTTTCTGCATGTCGCTCTATTCAGCCGCAAATGACCTGGAATCGAGTGTTTAACACAAGTCATTTATTTTAACATTTATTTTATCCTCTACATGATTCGTGTTGCTGTCATAGAGTGTACTGCTCATCTATAAAGTTTATATAATTATTACTCATTAGATAGTTGTTTCAGAAACACAGCTTTTCTGTGTATTCTTGTTTATAATCAGTGATGTTACAGCTGCATTCATTACCTCTGTTTCCTGTTTTATCATTGTTGAGGTTTTCTGTTATCAAAGACTCTAGAACTCGTAGGTTTTTATTATATTATCGGATGAAAGCATCTTTCAACTTCTGCCAACCATTGTGTTAGCATTTTTATCGCATATAAGACATGCTTTCGTCATCGGGAACAATATGTAGTAGGAATATATCAATCCATTATCCAGTCTACAATTGATGCATGGATGTTCAAGAACAGAAACCAACACAAAATATCCACGTCGTTTTTTGTTATAAACTGTAGTGGATTTATTTTCTGTGTTAGAACTGTCCTCCTTTTTTAGAGTTAGAATGTAATTTAAAGGATTTCCTAGTCAAAATGATTTTTATCAGCAAGTAGATTTTAGAATCTGACTTTGGAACACAACATATAAAGAAGAAGAAGAAAAAATGTGTCAGAGATCTCTCGTGCATGTGTGAGGAAGCCTGGAATTTTAAGTCGTCTTTAATCATCTTTTTCTCTTCACTTGATTTTCAGTCTTAGCATTTAAACATTTTTGTTTCAATCTTATTAGTTGGTCATTGATTGTTGAATATTTTAAAATTTAAGTTTGTTTTTGTTTGTTTTACTTGTTGTCTTGTACAGTTTTTAAAACCTCTGGTCGCTCTCGCTTGAAATTTGTACAGTTTTAAAATCTCCCTTCTGCTTTTTATTTTTCCCCTTTTAACAGAGCATGGAGCATGTCTCTGTTTTATTTTAAGCTCTTAATTTTTAAAGAAAAACAGGCTCTTTTTTAACAACCCTATTGAAGGCATCCTTGCTGACTACCCAATTTTACAGAGATAATTTTGATGAATTTATTAGGATAATTTTATGAATTTACCGTCCACCCTTGGGGAGTGAATTTATTCTCTTCAAAGTTGCCAGTTTGGGCACTCATGATTTTAATTTTCTTGCGTATGATTGCATGCAATTTTGATATCTTGATGGCAGTATTTTTTCAATTTTGCTACTGTCCGTAAACAAAGCGCTTTTATTGCCCCGCAAGAGGGAAAATGTTGTAGCTTGAAGTGATTTGATCAATTCTGCAGTTTGTATAGTTCCGCAGAAAAAAAAAAACAAAAAAAAACTGATAATATATCTTTTCAATACTCATTTATATCATTGTGCAGAAGCACTTAAGTTACCTGTACTTAAAAATTAAAGGAAATTGATATCTTTTTCTCAAGAAAAAACAGCAAACAAAGTCTGAAACCCAAAATTATGGTTTTATCTAGTGTTGTTGTGTTGTATCTTGTTTGTATCTTTCTACTTTACATTTACCAGGTATTTCAATGAGATTTCCCCAGGTGTCAGTGGCTATTCAGTTTTAAAGTCTATCCAAAGGTTTAGTTTAGTCACTTTTTTTTCTTTTGTAAATCTGATTGTAATTTTTGAATCGCATCATGTTTTTCCTGCTGCAGCAGCCGGTTGTCTTCACCTGATTTTCAATTTTAAATAGAAGTAAGACCAATGGACAAATATTGGAAGATTCCATTTGATTTTACCCAGGTTTGGAGTCACTGATGATGAAATAAATTAATCTCTCTCAATCATATTCTTTGTTTTTTAACTGTACCTCCAGCAGTATTATCCCAACCTTTCCTTTAGGTCACCATGTCATTTGGTTTCTAAGTCATTTGTTGGCAAGTGAATGTGACAGACTGCAAGATACAGCATAAAAGAGTGTCTCATGAACATTTTAGGACAAAGCAGGCATAAATTTCAAACCGTATATTCTCCAACAGCTGTTCACAAAATTTAGTTCCCAAAAACTGAATTCCCAAAAATGTATTTGGATGAGTTCTTAAAATATGAAATGCAGTAGAATGATTTTTATTTACCTCCCCCCTTTAACAAACTTGCGCCCACTGATAAAAAAATTACTTACAGAACTCTCTCAAATTGGATTATTTTGATGAACTTCAATGAATAATTGTCACCTGGTGTCGATTTTCCTCCTAGAATTTTCAAATGTTATGTAAGGTATCCCTACCTACTCTTTCTCCCTCTCCTGTACCTAATGCAGGCTCAGACCTCCCCCCCCCCCCCCCCCCATAGGGTTACCTATGCATTTCATGAGCGGCCTTTAGTTTATGACCTCAGACTCCTTGTCACTTTTAATTTTAAAGAAGAAAATCCAATAGTTTCCATCAACCCATGAATTTTTGATTGGAAAAAATGATGAAGAAGTGAAAATGTTGTAACATGAAAATGAAAGATCATCGTAGGGTCTCATAGTTTCCCTGTTGATATGAACTTAAAGTTCAAAAAGTGACAAAACCATTCAAAAACGAGAGGAAGGGGGTATTTTTGATTAAAATTAAGTACATATTTTCGCAAATAGAACCAACATCTGAATTTGCAGTTACATCTAGATTTTAATCCAAGGGTTTTCTTTTAAAATCGTCTATCAAATACCGGACATTTTTGAAAATTATTAGGTTAGTAACTCTATGGTTTAGTTGAGATTTTCTGCGTGAACTAATCGTGGAAATGACTGTCTAGAATCCATTTCAAACTTGTTTTAAAACCTGCCCGCCAAAAAAGTCACGTGACCTCAAATCGATGATTCGACCGATCGATTCTTTCAATCGATATCTAAGTATCGAACTATCGAATCGTTTCCTTTCATTGTTTGTTTACATTTTTGTCTGTTAAAAGAGCTATATTAATTCTTAAAATTCACCTTTTCTTCCCATTTTTTAGGCTCTAAATTTCTCTGCAGTGAAACTGAACGATTTTTTCGGTTCATAATATAGTAGTTAGTTTAAATTACTAAAGTGATCTGTCTGTTGATACATCCTATTTGCCACCGTTTTTCTCTGTTCGCTCTCAGGAAGTTCGGAGCTTGTTTGTTGCGGATTTTGTTGCTAATGCCCATGAATCAGAGACAGTACCTCTAAATGCTCTTTCAGTATGAATTTAGAACTTCTCGGTATGATATTTAAATTCCTACCTTTGTCGTCATTTATTCAACTAGAGTTCACTTATCTGTTCAAAGCAGTTTCATCGACACGTCCACATCTGATAAGTGTCCTCTGCTGTCTGATCGTTCTGGTTTTGGCATAAATGAAGCCATACGAACTAATTCATTTTGAATATTTTGAGTGGTCTGTGACATACATATTGATGGTGAAACTGCAGGAGTGCATGTTTTGGTTTGCATCGTTGCAGGCTCCGTCATATCAAAGTCTTTAAATGAGGAAATAGTCAACATCACTTTTCAAAAACTTCTCTGATATTTCCTTACCTTGTGGAGAATGATCTATGGAAATTTCAAGCAATACTTTTGGTTTCTTTCCTCTTGATAAAATGATATAGGTGGAGGGTTTTAGAAACACTGCCAACAAAATATGCATTCATGCAGTTTCACTGTTGATATGGATGTTCCTTGTCAAATCGGCTATCATAAGATTTAGGAATTGCCTTGGAACTAGGTATCTCTGTAGTAAAATTTAGTGAGAAAAGCATATCCAAACTACAAAAAGCTTAAAATAGCTTTTGGACAGGATAAAAAAGTTAGATGTTGAAGTTGTGAAAATAATATTTCTCATCAGCTTGCTGTTTATGATGTCACATGAGGAGACAATGCATGGTTTCAATAGAGCCAGATTTAGGGGAGGGCTAAGGGTGTCGTAGAACCGAGTGGTAAATTTCGGATTTTTTTTTATATCTAGAAAAAGAGAGGAGAGAGAGAAAAAAATTACATATGGAAAAACTGTTGGGCAGATTTCTAGAGCTTTCAATGCCTCGGTGAAACTCTCTATCCCACAATTTTTTTCTCTCTTCTCATCTAAATTAATCTGTAAATTTTTTGTAAACATGAGTACATCGATGACAAAAGTGCGAAACAATGAATCTCTATTTGTGACGCCGCAGACTTCCTGTGATACTTTATTTAATCTATGGAAAAGTAGTCAGTGTATTTTCTTGAAAACTCTTGAAATTTGTATTCTGTATTCAGAGTGTTTTGTAAGATTATGAATCTCAAGCTACAAATTTTGCTTGTTTCTCTTTGAAAAAACATAATAAAAGGGGAAATTCTGAAACACCGCAACAGAGATATGAGGTTTCTTACTTCAGCATCATCATTTAATTTAATTTTTTACTTTGTTTCATTTTCGCCTTTTTTTTTGTCACAAATCCTCATTCCTTGAAGAATCATTTCCTCCTCCTAAAATATTTGCTTGCAACACTTTTCTGCACAAATGCGCATCCTTCTCACTAAATTGCAGAACCGTATTACGCTTTTGCCGTGTTTCCGAAACTTATATTTCGTGCACATTGCAGTAAGATATCACACCGTATATCAGGGGGGAGCAAAATTTTTTTGGCATCGGGCGGCAAAACCTGAATCCAGCTCTGGGTTTCATCCAACTTGGATCAATTGCAACATGCTAGTTGTAAGATTCAAATGACAAAGAAATGATTTCATTTTAAAAAAATTACTCAAACATTCACTTCACTCAGTGAAGGTATTGCAAGTATGGTCAGGAATCCCAACTGCGACCTGAAAGTAAATAAACAACAAGGGTGATAGGATACACAGCAGCCAATTTCCATTACAATGTATTCATGTACTCTGATTTTTTTTTACAGAATCGTTTGGGCAAAACTACCCAGAGGTAAATATTCATCGTTATTGTTGTTTTTTAATTTTAATAACTTAATAACCCCGTTTGCGCAAAACATTCAAGATTTGAGCATAATTTTCTCAATCATACAAAATAAATAATCTACAATAGCCCATTTAATAATTCCAGGTAAAATTTAAGGTTTTAAATAAATATTACTTTTTAAATATCAAGAGGAAATTGAACACATCAACATATTTGTACATGATTCAAGAAATGAGCTTTTAAGTATTAGCATTAGCTTTTTTGAATCCAGATAATTTTGTGAGCGGTGCGCGTAAAAAAGATAATATATTGAAACACTGAATTCTCTCTAACGTCAACTCCAATGCTGCAACGCCCAGATAATTTGCAAGCAAACCTGTTTGGTTTGGCTACAAAATAGACTGAATGAAAAGACTAATTTAATCATGAAATTTTTTTTTTTTTCAGGAATTTGATGGAATTCTAGACAGTAGTTCCCTAGCAGTAACTTGTGCTTTCAACAAACGTGGTACTCTTCTTGCAGTTGGGTGTAATGATGGTCGTATCGTCATTTGGGATTTTTTAACACGAGGCATCGCCAAAATTATTAGCTCTCACATACATCCTGTCTGCTCAATACAGTAAGTAATAGCTTCTACCATCATAAAAAGTAATAGCTTTTGCAAACATAAGAATGTCCTTCCTCCTTCTTTATGTATGGGCTTTCTAATTTTAATAGCTCAAATCAACCACTTTATCAATGCACTATTCAAATCTCTGAAAATCTAGCTTAAATCTCACATTCTCAAGCCTTCCCAAGGACATTTCTATGCTCTAAAAGTAAATACATATCAATGGCTAAAATCCAAAAAACGAATAACTCAAATTGTAACGTAAATCTTAGTTCATTCTTCATTTTTCAAAGGGAAGTTAACCAACAGTTTCTATCGGAATTTTTGTCAATGTTTTCAATTCATCATTCAAAATAAATTATATTTAATTAGTACAACAAAAAAATTGATTAGCTCTTTTTGAAGGAAATGAGACAAAATTAAGGACTTTTAAATGTTGCATAGAACCACCAGACAAGGCACAAGTTTAAGTATTCTGATATAAGTATGTATCTTCTTTGGAACTTTTCGTAAAACACGATTTCAGCAATGAAAATTACCAAAACCAACTCACCACTAAGATTTCAACGTTTTTATTTAGCATTGGTTATGAAAAATTTGGATTTACTGATGTTATAGTGTTAAATTACTGGAATGATTCCTGCACAATTCATTGAATTTTTTTGTTTGTTCAGTTGGTCACGAGATGGACACAAAATACTAAGTGCCTCAACAGACAATAATGTTTGCATCTGGGATGTTCTCTCTGGAGAGTGTGAGTTAAAATACCGCTTTCCATCACCTATACTGAAAGTAAGTGTTTGAAAACTTTACCATCTCCTTCTTTTTTCCTGTTTTTCGATACACTGCTCCCTCTCTGTAACCAATCGGCAATGGACAGTACGATTTTAGGCAAAAGAAAAATTTTCTTCATAATTTGAGGCGCTCAATGAAAATCTATGAACATGGGGATCAGACAATGCCATTGTTATAGAGATATATTTATCATAATGGGTGTTACCATAGAGAGAGGGTAAGTTCAATAATTAGCAGTATGAACTATTCCTAATTATTTGCTAATGCCAAGCCTCATGCTTCTCGAAGCAGCCCCCGACTCAATCAGCCAGTGATAATAGTGTCTCTCCGAGAATCTAGTTAAAATCTGCAGTGTGGAGTAAAACTGTCCTCTTATTTCAGTTTTGTTTTGTATTAAACGTGTTAATGACCATTAGTTAGAGCTTTAAATTATGAGTACTTTTGAAAGCATATTAAGAGCCAATGATGAAATCAATGAACCCCTGAAACTATCTAGAAAACTGCGATAAAAATTAATGTGCGTACAGCCAGGCGGTCATAGTGACCATTTTTTTTTTGGTCGCATGCGCCAGGCCAAACTAGTTTCAGTGAAGGATGTATTTTTGTGGTGCGTTTTAAGTCCCAGTGCTGCGGCGATCAACAGCAACTGTAGTTTGAATCGTTTGCATTTTGCTGTTTTTTGAGGTCTAACAGGAGCAACTAAGCCAAAATCCGTTGGCTGTAAATAAGGAAATCAACTTCTATTGAAATTATTTTGATTTTAATAGGATATATCATCTTTACATACTTTTTTTGTTTTGCAGGTTCAGTTCCATCCTCGAAATGACCGTATGTTTCTTGTATGTCCAATGAGGCATGCTGCTGTCTTGGTCGACTCGGATGGCGATCATCAAATTGTTCCTCTGGATGAAGATGTAAGAGGTTTTTTTCTCTCTGAATTCATTTTTTTCTTCTAAGGAAAGATGCTGATTAGTTTCATATCAGAGCTTTTAAATATTGATTTTATAACCCACCCTGAAACTTTTTGACCTTTTTTATTTCAAAATTTTAAATTGCATTGATTCATTTATTACTTTGGTCAAATTCAGTAACTATGATCTATAGTAATCTCGATCTCTTCAGTAACTATAAATGTAGAGTGTGATTGGTATTCATGGAGTTTGTTGTATTGTCTGTATTTTTTACCATGGAAAAGTAATAAGTAGTCAGTAGCTTGAGTCAAACAGTAGATGATGGCGGGAGTATGACCACTGAAACAGTGGATCTCTAGACAAGGTTAGAATTTAAGACTTGATAAATGATGTGTCAAACAAGCTAAAAGCCAAAAAATAAAATAATAATTCAGTGTATTCAATTACGTATATGATGGTAATACAGCAAGCAAAAGATGAAAGTACAACCCACAAAAACATTTCTTTATAGCAGATGTTTTGACCCAAAAGACTAGGGTCTTCTTCAGTGGAACCGTATAAATATGGAAACATTTTACCAAAAACGGAAGATGAAAGAAAAAAGCAGAAACTGCAAAGCAATCTAAAAATCCTATAAAGTAATCGAACTACATCTTAGAAAAAATATATAATAAATTTTAAATTTTAATCAGGAGTGAGTGATATCAAGTAAGTAGAGTAAGTAAATAAAAAAGTGAGGACAAACATAAAGGGGAACTCAAGCATTAACAGCCATACTACTGGAGGTTGCAATTACACAGAGAGAAAGCAGAACAGAGGAGGCTACATGGACAACATTGCTTGTTGTGTGAATATCATGTAGGTAGTTGAATACACTGAATTATTTTATTTTTCGGCTTTTAGTTCGTTTGATACATCATTTACAACGTCTTTAATAGCTTTTTGGCATTAAAGTGTCAGAATTAAAGCACTATGCAACGTTTTTTCTTTTCAAAATTTTACTATGTAAACGAATTCTATAATGGGAATTGTAGAAATCAACTCTTTAATAGGATGTAAGTGCTCACAATAAACATTACTTAATTGACAAAAATTCTAATGATGTGATTTGTATATTCTAATTTCAATTTGAGCTTTGTTGATAATACTTGTTAATATCTCATTCTCGAGTTTTTTCCCAAACCTACCGATTTGTGAATCATTTTCTACGTTAGATTCCAAAGTCGAAACACGTGACATTTTTTCTAATTCAGACATTGTCTAGAAGCCCTTTATGCCAATTGATAAGTTCTTCTGAAATACTAGAATGTTAGGAAATGATTGGTTTTCTGAAAATAGTATAATGTTTAATTTTTTCACTTTTTTCATCAACAATAATTATTTTATTTTTATTTGCAGTCGGATTTAACTATAGTTGCATCGTTTGATCGTCGTGGGCAGTACGTTTACACTGGTAATGCTCGTGGGAAGATCCTCATTTTATCTGTCCCTCAGTTAGAGTTAAAAGCATCTTTCCGGGTGACTGCTAGCACAAGCGCAGTCAAAAGTATAGAATTCGCACGCCGCGGCGAGTAAGTAATTTCTGTTTTAATCTTTTGAGGATGAATTGTTATGTACATTTGGTTTTCTTTTTTTGCTTATGGCAAAGGCAAGGTCTCCAATGTCGATCTGCAGACTTGCAAGTGAGCTTAATAATGGTGTTGAAGACCTGAATAAACCGGGACACGTCAGGAAAAAAAAATTGTAGGAAAAATCATAGGAAAATCAGCGAATCTGTTCCAGGAACCAGGAATCTCTTCCTCTACCGCTCAGAGTTGATACTATTGCACCTGAACCGCCATTGACCTCTTTTTGAATCGGCAGACCATCAGAATAATAGAGAACGTCTTATTGAATAGATAATGCAAACAACAGGAACACTTTTTTAATTAAAAATTTTAGTGTGCCCCCAAGAATTGGCTGATAGATGGAAAAAAGAAAACGAGTCTCATACGTCAAACTCGAGAAAAGTCTGTAGTTTTTCCGCAGCACATTCGGAGAAGTGGGAGAAAACCTCGGTCAGGGGATGAGCCCCCTAAAATCAATGGAAAATCAGGGAATAAGCATGCTTAAAATTCTAGACACCGAAGACAAATTTCAAGACTTGAGCTTCATAGGAATGATTCTTTCAATTGCAAAGTTTTAATACAGAAGCTGAGTATGCTAACTGTGCAGTGTGCAACAATAAACTCTGTTGTGTAGCATTTTTTGCATGTACCATCAATCTTTAACAAGCTCTGCACCGATTTGAAGGGGACGGCAACCTTAAAAACAAGTTTGGTTAAATCAACGAAGAAAAGTGTGCAATGAACGATACCGAAATCCGTTTGCGAATATCTGCATTCGTTGAGCCGCTATCGCAAAAAAACAGCTGAGCGCGTGACGTCATGAGCTCTGTCTTGCATTTTGCAGTCTGCACTCTGCATTCTGTCTCTGGCATCAAGTGGCCGATGCGTGTTCGTGACAAGTTATTAGTTCGCCCCGATCTCGCTCGTTCCTGGCCGACTCTTTTTTCTGTGCTTAGGTGTGACTATTAAGGTGACTTCGGGGCGCCAGACAGCGAACGCGCCAGACTTCGAGTTGTGTGCGCAGTCGCACCATGAGCGCATGACATCACCAGTCAGATTTACAATCTTTCATTTCTCTGCCGATTTTGCGAATTTTTCGGGGGACAGCCATTTTGCTTCTTATACCTTCCCGCTTCAATTTTTAATACTATCTCATTTTCGATTTTAGGGTTGCCGTTCCCTTTAAGCTTCAACTCCACTTGAAAATATCCGGGAGCCAATTTGTGCTGTAAATGGCTCCTCAGATTATTTTGCATCAAACATCATTTGAGCACTTTTTATTTATGATATTTGTCACTCCAAAAATCCGTAAAGCAAATGTCAATTTTCTCTTGTGAATAATCTTTGTTTCATCAATTAACTCACTTTCTTGGCATCTCTTTCAGTTGTTTTTTAGTCAACTCAGGTGATAGAATTATTCGGGTGTACAATAGTCAAGAAGTATTAACTTCCGGGAAGGATGGTGAACCAGAATTCATTCAGAAACTGCAAGATCTCGTCAATAAGTAAGTTTCTCTGTTCAATTTTTTAGTAACAAAGCTTTAAACAGAGCGAAGCTTTTTTTTTTTTTTTTTTTTTTTTGGGTAGATATTATTGTATTGGTGGTAAAACGCACATTTTAGTTGCATATTTCAAATTGTTTGGTCCTATTTCATTTTATGAAAGTATATTTACAAATTTTTGTATGAATTTCCAGTGAGGTTTTTTAAAAGGTTCAATAAAAATTACTCGATATTTTGGACAATAATGATCAGTCTTTCTCTACAAAAAAAAATCTGATGTGAAGAAGAAAACTGTACCATTACAAAGTAAGGTTTTTTATTTTGCAGTTTCATCATTCATAAGTTATGGAAAAGAATCAAAATAAAGTGGAGCAAAAATTTGCTGGAAAGATCTTTTTCCAAATGAAATTAGCCTCAACTTGGTATGGTATTTAATATTTTCGAGCCAACTGATGCTGAGATAAAATCTCGTGTTGTTTAAACAGTTAACAACCACTTTAAGCGTGCCAGTAGGGCTCGCTTTTTGAAATCACTTGGTTCTACCATAATACAGCACACCGATCAACCCATGCTAGTCAATGGGCCATCCAAATACTTTTTTCCTCGAACCTGTTTTTTTGTCTTTGAACCGTTATACTGTCAAGCCCTGATGGGCCTTTGCCAAAAAACCGAATAAACTTCTCAGGGGAAACCCTTGAGAACATTTTCCTGTCAAAACCGTATTATTTCATTCGACAGATACCTCATATAAGCTTTTCTACTGTAGAACGACTCAGATCTAGAAGCTTTTTTCCCGCCACAACTTTTTAGCCAATGAGCTTCTTGCGCTGTAAGTGCACTCCGTGATGAGCCTTGTGACTCATTATACCATGTGCTAACCGTGACCCATACAGAAATCCACTCAAACCACTGCAGTTATCTTCCGATAGTGCTATGGTGGTCTGGTTTCGAACTTGAGAACAAAAGGCCGACCCTCGCTGCTGTCAAACCTTATCTTTCACGCCCGATAAACCATTCACTGTGACGCTAGGATCCACCAAATTTTCACGAAAATGGTTTTCTGTCTATTTAGAAAATGTTTCCTTACTTTCTGTTAAATTACAAATAAAAAGAAACCTCATTTGTAAAAATCGGCTGAATAGAAGAGAAGTTACAGTTTGAAATCCAAAGAGATCAACTCAATGCGATTTCTCAACGCAAAAAATTAAAAAATGAAAGAAAGGGAAAAATAAGGAATGTTAAATATAATTAATATCATTCACCTCAGAATTTTACAAGCAATTCAAATAAATTGGTCAACAACAAAATTGGTCTTTTACATGGGGCTTCCTTCTAAGAATTTTGATCTGAAGGCAAGAGTCGAATAGCAGGCGTACCCCATAGAATACACGATGTGCCTCAATGAGTTGAAATTGTTTTATCTGCTACAATCAAAAGCTCTGTAGATTCTTGAACTCCAGTGTCTCTCGAGTCATTTAAGCCAAAAAACATTCTGTCCAGATCCTGGATAAAAAAAGGCAGTTTAAAAGTATTTCGGGGTCATAATAGCTCAATCTTTGGTAGTAAATCCTGTTATATTATTGAAAAGAAATTAACTCGATAGTTAAATGCTTGAGTTTCTTAAATACGATTATTTTAAGCACTCGAGCACTTGTGGTACCAATTTTAGCCATGTGGTGATTTCCTAAGAGGAGATAATTGAAGGAATTTCTCACAGAACCCTCCAAAAATGACTTGCTTTTTAGGCAGCTGATTCGAATTGATGGAAATTTAGTTCCAGTACGAAATTATGATGAAAACGCACAAAAATTTCGTCCAATTATCTTGATACTAAGCTGATGCACAGCAGTTCGCCGAAAATCGTGGTTGTGCGCAATTGCCGCATATCAGCTTAAAATCAAGATAATTGGACGGAATCTTTAAAATTAATTTACTTTCAAAGTTCATGAATCAATATCATCTCCCAATTTTAGCAAAATGTACCAATTGATACAAATAGCAATGACATGAAAATAGTAGATATGTGTCCAACATTTCAGTTATTTGGCTTGCTTTTCCAACATGGTTCATGTTGGATTTTTCTTCCTGTTTTTTTATTTTTGTCGCATTTCAGTAGAAATAGACCCAATGCTTGACTGTCTAAGATTGTCTTACCAGAACCAGTAAAACAACACATTTCATCAAAAAAAAAAAAAAAAAAAAATATCTTATGAGTTCTTATGCTAAAATTTTTTGTTTTAATTTGTCAGAACAACTTGGAAAAAGTGCTGTTTTTCCGGTGATGGAGAGTATGTGTGTGCAGGGTCTGCAAGGCAGCATGCATTGTACATTTGGGAGAAAGCAACCGGTAATCTTGTAAAGATACTTCATGGGACAAAAGGAGAGCTTTTACTTGATGTCGTCGTAAGTTTTTAAAGGTTTTCTAAGAATCAGTTGTTGCAAAAAACGTTATTTGGACGTATTTCTACCAAACAGACCTATGTGCAGGTGAGAAATATGGGGTGTGCTCTTGTAAGCTGCATAAGAAGCAATGTAAAAGAGGGCGTGGTTCCTTTTGAAGAATTGGAAAAGCGGGATATTACATTCTATCAAACAGACCTATGTGCAACTGAATGCGGAACTCATGAGCTGCGGGCATGGCACGAGAGCGTTGTGGACAGGGCTCATGAGTTAAAGCGCCCCGACGACCATCTCTCCGTCGTTGCGCGGCTCGATCATTGCCGCTGACGTCACTGGCGCTTTATTATTTTCATTCACTCTTATGGCCAGAGAACTAACGAGCACACCCCATATTTCTCACCTCCACATAGGTCTGTTTGGTAGAAATACGTCCATTTGTAAACATGTGTGTCTTCTGTACACGTGATATTTGAATTTTTTGTCAAATGCACCTTTCTCACCATAATAATTTTCATGAAAAGGCAAATAACCTAGCGCTTTAAATATTTTACGACTTTTAGTTTGGACCTGTGGCACTCTGTGCATGCGCACTTGCTCATTACCTCCATGTAATATTATCTGAAAGAAATTCAATCAAACATACCACTGGAGTTGATGAAAATAAGTGTATCCTCAAACATGTTTCCTCTTCTGAATTTCTTACAAATGCAATTAAAACATAAGCTAGAAGTTGGTAGTTACAGTTCAAATGAAAATTAGTAAGTTCAAACTTTATACCCCCAAAGCAAAGAAGAAATAGTAATAGTAGCAGATGGATGACCGAATGGAAGAAATATTGGAACATGCGCTGTAAACAGAGGAAATTTTAAGGCAGTATTTAATTTTGAGCTTTCTGCAGAATTTAGAACATGTCCAAAATATTTTCGGCAAAGAAGCTGCTTGCCTTTTAGTTGTGGTAGCTGAGAACTTTCCTTCAATGAACAACAAACGGAAATTGGTGGTGAGGCATCCACCTTGAGATTTAGTTGTGGCATAGAAATGTACACTGGCCTATCCTGCCGTGCTATGGAAGAACACCGTATGAGCCATCAGGGGCTGCCAAATTTCTTTTGCCAAATCTTGAATCTTCAGGAATATTTGCAAATATCTTTCTTCCGATTTTTCAGAGGATTTCGTTCGTAACTTAACCCGAAGTGTATGAGAATTTCAAAGGAAAATATGCATAAGTTTCCTCAAAAATACATGTTTTATCCAGGGAAATTTGGCAACTCTTGAATGTTCATACGGCGCTTTTCCATAGCACGGCAGTATCGGCCTATGAAAATGAGGCTATGGCAAGGTGCAGACACTGCTTCATGCTGCTTTTGCGACAACTAGCTGTGATGTAGAATTGTACATTCTACTGGTTGCCACTACCCTCTGAGTTTGAACCATTCCTCTTCCTTTTTCAATAAAAAGCATTTTTTTTGTGATGTGATTTGGATGGCTCCACCAATGAGCCTTTAATGAATTCTGCCCAAACGTCTAAGCTGTATCGGCTCACTGCAATTGCAAAAAGAATAACAAGTATTGATAATTGTCTATTTTTCATTCCAAATTGACACCAGGATTTTTTTTTGTTTTTATTCTAGTGGCATCCTGTACGCCCCATTATTACGAGTATATCAAGTGGGATCGTATCTGTTTGGGCACAAAATCAGGTAGAAAACTGGTCAGCATTTGCCCCGGATTTTAAAGAATTAGATGAAAATGTTGAATATGAAGAGCGCGAGTCAGAGTTTGATGTCAGCGATGAAGACAAATCGGTGACTGAAGGCCCAGAGAAACATGATGAAGATTTAGAGGTAATCATATCATAATTGTCACATACACTACCTAAACAATTTTTGACTAAGTGAATCCACTAATTTGAAAATCAAAAATAAATAGAATTAGGACATGCCTAAAAGGTGGATGTAAATAAACTCACTAGAGGCCTGATTATTGAAACTTTGTCAGCCTGACAAAACAAGACATAGCCATCTTAACCATAAAATTCATCACATTTTGATGTCTTGTCAGACTGTTTTAATCTTTCAATAATCGGCCCATAGACCTGACGTCCGTTGTTGATTATATCTAACTCAGCTCATGAGTTTTAGACTGTGCCTTCTTCACGCAATGAATTTTAAAATTGATCAAATATTTTGACTTGTAGCAGAGGTAGCAGTACAAAAACCTATGAGTTGTGCAAGAGCTCTTATGCTGAGGCAAGTGAGCCCTCCAATTTCCAAATCTTCTTTTTGCGCGCGACCCAATGGAGGATGATGAGTTTCTGCACTTCTACCAGCAGGCTCACTATTAAAATTAATAGACAAGCAATAGATAAAGAGGACACAGGAAAATGGAAGCCTATGGGCCAAAAGAGGTGGTTTTTATAGACTAAGGGGGAAAATGATGGACTTTTTATACGGCCTCTCATTGGATGCTGTTAGTTGGTCTATCAATTACCATTCTATTCTCTATCCATTGCAACCACCCGTTTCCACTGATAGGATTGCTTTAATTGCTTTTCATATTCTTTATCCATAGCGCCTGTCCCACGCACCAACTGGGGCTCTCAAAGTGACACCAACTCTTTAATTTCTGAGCCATTTCTGCACAGAACTCTTTGAAAAAATCAAGATCTAATCTATGATGTGTCCTAAACAAATCAGTTACCTCCCAAGATTGTCCTGCCGACAACCCACTCAGCATGATATCTTAAAGCAATGTTGTTATTTGCTGACATATGTTGATGTAATGTTACTAATATGGATGGAATGTTAAATCAGTATTGTCAGGATAAGACTGACAATATCAACATTGATGTAAGCTTGATAGACCGGCAATCAAGGTGATGTCAAGAAGTGTCAACCTGATAACAATGTTGACGGGGGCATATTAATATTATGTAAGATTATTGTAATGTTACTTCAACCTTACTATCAATGTTGTTACAATGTTCAGGCAAGTCCCTGGCAGTAGCACATCAACATTGATGCAATCTTACCTCATTCTTACTAAGATGGATATAATATGGCTGCAATGTTGATGTGTAAGATGTGCAATATTATACTAAGATTGTATTAAGGTTCTATGCTGAGTGGGCAGTTCCATCAATGAGCCTCTTTAAGCCCCTAGTTTGTGTGTGGGATACTACAAACTTGGAAGACCAGCATCAAGGAACGATAAGGTGGTGCTACAGTTTAGCTAGAATTTGCAATCACCCTGTGATGTTAGGTTCCTATCGTTTTTGTTGTAGGTTGATGTCACAACTGTAGAACCAGTGGCCATGTTATGTAGCTCAGACGAAGAGGCCAGTGATGAAAATAACGCTCTCATGTTCTTACCCATTGCCCCGGAGGTAGAAGACCCAGAAGAGACCCCATCCATCGTACCCCAACCTGGAGCCTCGACTCATCCTAATCCACCAAAAAAGGCTAAATTCCGCTCATTTGACATCCAGCTTCAAGGAGGTGCTGTAGACGGTATGTTTCTTAGAACTATTTTTCCTACAGAAATGAGTGAGTTGTGATGAATTATGGAGTTCTTGCATGTGTAAGAAATTTGCGATTAAAATGCGATTTCCAGTGTAAAAGTTCGCAAGAAACACAGTGGTATCTCTGGTTTTCTCTGAAATCAACCCCTAAGCTGGAAAAAAACTTTCAAAGTTGAGGCCACTATGGTGCACGCTACGTTAAGAGTCCACCTTTATATCTGGTCAAGCTTTCCACACACATACACAGGGAGCAAATACATTAGCAGAATTATTGTGGTTCTAGTCTTAGAGTCCGCAAACAAAATGGCAACCCTGCTAATGTATTTGCCTAATCATATCAGACAGCGCCTAAGTTGTTCTATGGTTCCTTTTTCTTTTCAAAAAAATTGTAAGAACATCCTGCCTTGAAATTTTGTGTGTATAATTCTTCATGCTCCGAGAGATTTTGCAGAAAGTCTGAAGTTGTTTCATCAAAACATGAAACACGGGAAGAAATTAGGCAATGCCAAATGCTAGTAGATTAATTCTGGTTAAATCGGTTCATGTTTCTCCTTCATCTTTAAACGTTAAAAAAAATGCATGTTCTCAATTTTGTTGAAAAGATGTTTTGTTCAATTTTGCTTTCAGTTTTATTGTTTTCCCTGTTCCGTGTTCACACTTTTATTATTTCCGTCATTATCTGAAGGTCATGCAATCAGCATAAAGTGGAATAGATCTGACGACCAGTCCAACAATATTGATACAGATATGATGTCATTTCTTGTTTAAATTAACTGCATGACATTGAGATGTTGATAAAATATTGAAAGTGTGGCTCAGATTTCTCCTTAATATTTAAAATCCAATATTAATCGTCTAAAGTGTGTGACTTTCATTTTTGGTGTGATTCCAGAGCCTCACCCACTTCTTAGTAATCGTAGCATAGAGAAACAAGCATCCGGTGGAAAAAAAGGTTTGGGGAAACGCTTTGCCAAATGATAATGGTCATGATCAAGACATTGCATCGATCCTATGAAAAAAAAAATAAATGAAAATAAAAAATTGTACCTGATTGTTATCACATGAGCATGGTTCGCATCACGGATCATGATATCGTCACCTTCCAGGCAAAGTATCACAAGCGCCATGCGACGTTTAAAAATTTCCGTCGCCATTTTATTTTTTTACAGAGAAATTGTTCCATGAAGCTGTCCGAAAATTTCACTGAATTTTCTTTGTGCTGCCGATAAAATTTAGTGAAATTTCCAAACAGATTCAACTAACAATTTCTCAGTAAAGAAATAAAATGGCGGCGGAAATTTTTAAACGTCGCATGGCGCTTGTGATACTTTGCCTGGAAGGTGACGATATACCTTTCTAGAGAGGTGTCAGCAGCAAAACATCAATCAAAACGGTTTAACCCAAAGAGCCAATCATATTCGATTCTTGTGTCCTTTTTTATCACATATCAGCATAGAACAATGAGGCCACACCAATAGAAGGAATACGTTTATGGAATCAGAGTGATATTCTTTAAATATGGCAACTATGTGTTGAGCTGGCCAGGTTTGTTTCGATCCTGTTGCCAGCTAGTGCCAATCTTGGTCCACAGTTCGACAGGCAGGATCAAGTCAAGCTTTGTCAGTTTGGACAATCATTGCCAAATGTATGCAATTTAGCTTTAAGGCAGCAAGTGTGTTCAGTCTATTGGTGTCGCCTCATTATGCTATGGTGTCAAGTATCGATCTCCTCCTGATACCATCGTCGTGTGTATCAAAGCTATGCAATGTATGGTAAGCTGATGACGCCTTTCTACAAACTATATTTTGTAGGATGTAAAAAGCTAGATTTTAATAAATTTTTTAACTTTTTCAAAACGCTTGTAACTTATTCATAATTTATTTTTTTGTTTTGATACATTAATGTTCCATCACAAAATCTCTAGTACGGTTAACTGTGTCCCAATATTATAGTCCTCCTCTCGGGGGCAGTATTATTCAACAAAAAACAGAGTAAAAATCAACAACATGTTACAAAGTCATCATACTTGAGTATTTTTTTCATTGAAAATTCAAAGAGATTAGAAAATGCGAAATAGTATTTATCTATTTTTATGGGTTTTCAGGACAATGTTCATTTTTGTACGGAATAAAAGTATTTTAGAAAATGAAAAACGGTCAAACAAACTCGTTACTCAGCTCAGGAAACCCTGGGAAACCTTGGAACCTTGCGCAAACGACTCTTTGCTTCAAACTTCTTAGGATAAGTTGGTTGACTCAAAACTTGTTTCCCCGTCCACAATCGGGAAAAATAATCGACAGGGGTTAGACGGACAACAATTTTGGGGTCAAAATCAAAAGTTCACCGATTAGGCTGTAACCTATCTAGTTCCCTGTTAAATGACCCATAGAGATCGTTTTTTTTGGTCTCAAATGCTCCATGAGCCTATTAGTTCTCAATATCGGCCAATTTAGGCCATGGAGAGAATCTGCAAAAACAGTCAGAAACTCGAGTTTTTCAGTTCAGGGCTCCGTGGAGTCTCAGGAGTGAAAATCAGCAAAACGCTAGGAAGTAACTAAACAACATGAGTATATTTTCTTACTTAAATCTTCAAAGAGGCATACAAGTATGAAAGGGTGTAGATTTAATTCTATAAATTTTCTGAAAAATGTTCAATTTTGTACGGAAAATAAGAAGAGATCGATATCAACAATCACAAATCTTGACAATGAGTTCTTCTTTGAGATTTTGAAATGCGCAATTTTCCCTTAAATCATAAAGAGACTATCATCACTTCAAAACAAACACAAAACTAGGCTAAAAGAGACATATACTATTTTGGAACGTTTCACCTGGTTGCCTCTGAAACATCCACTAAATTTCTTGAGCTAATGTGACATGTTTGGTACTCCCAAAGAAACGGCGAAAATCAATAATAATACTGAGTTGAGAAAAATATATCACAGACATCATAGGTATATAAAAAGAATATTTCATTGTAAGATCCTTTCTATTGAAAAGACATTACATTTTTTGCACCATAAAACATTTAGAATATTACAAGAAGAAAATGCAAGAAAAAATGGATAAAATAATTTCCAATTGAGCAGCATGACAAATAATGCTCACCAAAACGGGCTTAAAAATTTAATGACTTTGCCAATCATCCTAAGTAGAATCATTTACTTGACAATTAACACCAAGACGAGAAAATGGCTGATAAACAGACAGCAATTAAAATGGACGGAGTGACAGAATTCGAATTAGAACTCAGGTCGACTTCAATTTTTGGTTTTGTAGTCGTATCAATGTTCAGTTTGTGTAGCGCAGAAATGTTTCGAAGGCTCCACTGTTCATTTTTCACACTGATTAAGACATCTGCTTTCTGTTTCTCTAGCGATTTCAGCTGGTTGTCCGTTAAAATTTTGGCCGTTAAAGGAGAAATGCTCCCTAGTGCTTCTACTCCCATCATCTAAAACAAAAGATTTATCCAGTTTGAAAAATATACAGAGTTAGCAGCTTTTTTTTACGGAGTAGAAACTTACAGGGTAGAAAATTAGGTTCATCAAACATTAGGAAAAATACTATGAGCTATGAAACCACTCTTATATGACCCTCTAACTTGTGCGGAATGAGTCAGTCAGGTAAGCAGCAGAATGGACCAATTGAGAACCATTCCAAAGGAAGGGAAATAGCCTCGAAGGGGAGTATTCCTCAAAATACGCTCTAATTTGTTTTGATTTGTTTTTCCATACTATTGTTGGATTTCGAAACTTAAGAATCTTGGTTAGAAGGATTGCCTTTAGTTTAACCAAGTGGTCCTCTAAGTTTCTTGGGACACCGCAGAACCGCTTTCAAATGCAGTTTTGGCTCAGAACGCTGTACCTTCTATAGATGCTTTTCTTCTGGCATAGTCCTCAATTTTAATGGGGACATTATTTGATAATTGATTTATTCTGTGGTGCAACCCAACACGTACAGATGGCTTGTCTGCATTTTCCTTGAAGGACACAATTCAACAAGGATATGGTAGATAGATGTCTACTACCTGTATAGGGGAGAACCGGGTGTGATGGGACACCAGCGGGCCGATTATTGAAACTGATAGACAAAGCGATAGACAAAGAAGACATAGGGACTATGGAGCGATCCTATTGTTTGACATGGTGGGTTCCTATAGATTAAGGAAGAAAATGATGGACTAACTGTCGGGTCTTTGGTGGGTTGCAGTTAGTCCATTACCTACCTCCTATGTCCATTGCCACCACCCGCTTCCACCAATAGGATTCCTCCATTTCCTTTTTGTCTGTTTTGTCTATAGCTTTGTCTCTCAGTTTCAATAATCGGCCTGCAGGAGGGACTAGGAAGGACCGGACTTTGAATTATGCACTTTTTTTTAAGTTGGCAGCAATAATGTAATCTTGGGATATAATTGCTTCTCTAACATTTGATTACTTACGAAAAATCTAGTGCAAGGTATATCTTCTTGATGCCTCTGTTAAAATGAGCTAATTTTTCAGCCGCAAGCTTCCAGAATGTTTTAAGGCGCTGACCATTCTTTTGCAATTCTACACTTTTCCCTTATAATCTTGAAGCGCTTTTAAATTGTCAGATCCTCTTTGTTAAAAGTGTAATTTTCAAGAAGTTAAAATTTCTTTCAATTCAAGATTTTCCTCCTGATTGCCTTAATCCACAGATCATAAATGAGGCATTTTCTAAAACCCTGCAAGATGCATTTCCTCAGAATATAATTGATTTTTTTAATATGTACAAAAAAAGATTATACCTGTAAGAAAGATTGTGGTAAGCACTCCAAAGAACTCGGTCGTAAGCCAGAGACAGACTGGGGACGACTGGCGAGAAGTCTCCAATTATCCTCGTCTAATCCTGGAACAAAAAAGAATCAAGACTTGAACTTCAAAAATGAAGGAAAAAACGAACATAAGTTTGTCAATTTTCACTGAAAATGAATTAGTAATCTATCTGAAATAGAATTAAAAACAGTTTAAGGAAGGGCTGTAGAAATTTTCTACATTTTCGTTCGTTCGCCTGGGGGCTTTTTATATTTTCCATGACGCTCCTCAACTAAATTCCTCTCCATTTTCAATGATGATGACCTTTTTGCAATTTTTTACTCTTCTTTTAATTTCTTTTCCCTAAAATATATCAAAAGCCAAACTCAGGGTGCTCTGATTGTTTTTGATGATAAGCTTGAATTGCAGAGTAAGATAAAAGTTTTGATCCTACAAATAAAAGTATTTCCCTTTCCATATTTTTCAGGCCTTTTCACATTTTCACGCATAAATGAATGTAATGTAATGGATTTTAATGTATATTGCACAAGGCTGGGGTATGTGAAAAAACCTCCATAAATAATAAGAGAAAAATATGTAGAAAAATATTGTACCTGCGGGTATCGGGCCAAGCAATGCAACCATGTCTGATGTCCATAAGTCTGGGGTATCCATGAATGCAACAGCCAATTTGGCGAATTTGGAGAGACATTCCATTTCACAATCCCTCATCATATTTCCGATGATTGGAATAACATGCATGAAAGTGCCCGGCGTCTGGAACATGAGCTGTAGTTCGTTGGGATTCAAATGGCAAAGCAAAGGTCCCATGGCCACTATGACGGCTTCTGGCACTTCACCGATTAATTCCCCCGTGAAAATTTGCTTCTTCATCTTTTTAACAACCGCGTTTGCCTAAAACGAAATCAAATAATGATAGCACTAACTGTGATTGCAGCTAACTCAATGGGTTGGATAAACTGCAATAAGAGAATTGAGTTCTGTTTAAAAAATATAACAACAGAGAAAATCAGGCAACATCCGACATAATTAGGCTAATCCGGTTCAATCCATTCCAATATTTCAAGGGTGTATAGGTCCTTCAAGGTGGTAGTTTTACTAAACACTCAAATAATTTTTAAAGTAAGTACTTCAATTTAAAATTTTCTTCCGAAGCGGGGAAAAATTGCAGGATTATTTTCTGATGAACATTTATCCAGAACGTACAGCTTATCTTGAAGTACTAATGCCAAGATTTTGCAAGATCTCTTACCATGAATACATTTCTGCCCTGGGAAGATGACTGAAGTAATCAACACAAAAACCCATGTATTTTTCAAACATACCTATTAAAAAAAGGAGGAGAATATAACTTACAACCAAATTGTCCTTATTGTACTTTGAGAGCAGATGAATTATTTCCAAATTCCAATCCTCACTGATATTCAGAGACACGTTGTTAGCATCATCCAGTTTCCAAGCCCCCGCTAAAGTCCCGATGGCCATATCTACGACTTCCAACTAGAAAAGTGACACAAGATCGACCAAATTGAATGGAGACTTACACATATCATACTAGGATTGTCACAGAATTTAGAGGATGAATTCCACTGATATCCCTGATACATTTTGGTGAAATTCTCTGACAATTGAAGATATGCCAGATGGTTAAAAAGACATAATTTGAAATAGTTATCAAGCAAAATTTGTTGTTCGAAACGTCAAACCCATTCTAGAAAGCAAATGAAGGTGACTTAACAATTTTTCCCGAGACTTTCCTCATTTTTCCTCACATTTCCCAGTTTTCCCGGTACATATTCCTTGACTGAGACAACTCTGATGCTAATCTGGCACGTCTTTACTTCTAGTCATGCTCTTGCATGCAAGAATTTTAATCTCTATTAGATGGGAATTGCATATTGATTACTGAAACTAATAGACAAAGCTATGGACAAAGAGGACTAAGGGAAAATGGAGCGATCCTATTGGTTGAAAAATGTGGTTGTTACAGACAAAGGGGGAAAGCGATGGACTGATAATAAGAGTCCCTGGTGGGTTGCCTTCGGTTAGTCCATCATTTACCTACTTTGCCCACTGCAACCACCCACTCTTACCAATAAGATCGCTCAATTTTCCCTTTGTATTTTTGTCTACTGCTTTGTCGATCAATTTCAATGATCAGCCTGCAGAAGTACATATATGTGACAGAAAAAATCAAATTAACACACAAATTTTGTTAAAAATTCCCCTAAGGTACCACTAAATCATGGTACTCAAGAAACAGAGATGAAGACATGTTGAAATGAAAATACTATGCATAAGAAAAACAGGAGGATTACTAACTTCCTGCGCTCTAGTTTCATATCTTCCTCTCAATTTAGTTAAATAAAAATGTGTATTGTGCTGGAATATTCTTTCTTTGCTGAACTTAATTTGGAAACAGGAATCGCCTTTTTTGTAAGAGCCACAACTTTGTACCTTCTTCAAACAATTGCAATGGACTTCTGGACAAGGTATGAATTTAAGCATTCTGATACATGTTTCTTAACCAGAATTTCACTTTGAACACGATTTGCACAACGAAAATTACTGAAATTAGCTCCTTACCAATATATATAATGTTTCTTGATGCGTGCATTCAAACTTCCTGCCCATGAAAACTCAATGATCTACGAGAGTCAAATCGCACACTAGACGTGGCAGTCTCCACAGTGTATGGCAACCTCAATCTTAACGCTTTGGCTCAGCTAAACCAAATTGTTGACGCTTTGGCTCAGCTAAACCAAATTGTTTACCCTTTGAGCAATAAAGGGTGGGAGAGGAACAATGCTCGATTGAAAAATCCGCCCGAAATCCTTGTAAGGCGCAATTTGACTAACGTAGAGAATTGCGGTTCTTATGACCGAGTGACTTAAATCTCCCGTAACCAATGTAAAATAAAAACGTTAATATCTTAGTTGGGAGTTAATTTCAGTAATTTTAGATGTTAGATCTGTGCTTTACGTGAAATTCTGGTTGAGAAACATGTATCAGAATGCTTAAATTCATACCTTGTCTGATGATCTTGAGAGAAGCATGCCTGGGAGAGACATTACTTTCTCTTGATAACTTTTCCTTCCCATTTTTTTAATCAAAGGATAGAGGAGACTGCTTACGTCTTTGCCTCAGATTTTATACCTCGCTTTTCTGAACATGGAATTACATGGAAAAAAGAAGTTAAACACTCACAGATTTTACTCGTTGCCAAATGATTTCTTTGATCGACTGTGGCAAGTCTAATTTACCCAGATCTTCCACACAATTTAGAAGTTCATCATTCGTGACTGAGTGCAAATCGAAATCTCGTACGGCTAGTACTGCAGATGCTCCAAGCACTTTAACTGAATCACAGAACCCCTGTAAAAATACCTTGATTATTCAGACAATATCTTGAAAAATACAATTGTAAAGGTACTTTTAGAAAAGTAAAAAAAAAAAAAAAAAAAATCACAATAGGGAATATATTACTTAAAATCTTAAATATAGAAGTGAAATATCTTCATTCAAGTCTTATTTTTAAAAATGGCTTGTTATAGTTCAAAAAAAATATTTCCTTCTTTTCCCTTTTATTACATAAAAAAATTGTCTGCACCCGAATTGAAATTCAATGCACATGGTTTTAGCTCTAAAATTACAGCTCGAAATTTCGGGGTCTATACTTACTTTCTAACATTGTAAATTTTGTTTCTATCTCAAATTAAGGCATTACAGTTTAGCTTCTTAAAGTTGGAACCAGCGTCCAGATAAATTCAGGAATCTCTAAATTGAGAAAAACGCTATGATGTTGGGGGCATTATAATTACTGTGTCTGTGTCTGCACACTCCACTATCTCCCCTCCCCCTTAATGTCTGCCTCACAAGGAAACGCCAGTGCACTAAAAACACTTACTGGACATTTATTTAGACATTTTACAAAAAAAAAAAAAAAAATCAAAATTAATTGAACACAATTTTAGAAAGCAATGAAAACTTACGCTATTTGAAGGTTGATCTGCATTCCTGCGAAAACGTGCAAATCTGGCGTCAGCCTCTGAGCTGCTGATTCCTTCCTTCCCGATTACTTCAGCCAGAGGATGATCGTAATCCAAGTCTAACATTTCAGAGATATTGTCCAGTGAAATAATTTTTCCTGCTTTATAATCTAGAAAATCAAAGGGATCCATGTTTTCAGACACTACGGAAGGCTGAGTTAGAGGCTCAGTTGAGGAAATCATGTCAGTTGGTGGCTTGGAATTTCTTTCGGCAGAGGGGTTTTCATTGAAGACAATGGCTTCAGCTTGAGTCCTCTCATTTATGGGTTCCACGCTCAAGATCGAAGTTATTGTTGACTGATATACCTCATCCTCAACTGATGACGAATTGACATCACTTTCAACACCTTGTTCTTCACCTTCACTCTGAACAGGCGGTATCCTATCAGTAGCCTTCATGTTTGTAGTATTGAAAGGAATTGGTGACTCCCTTGACTTATCTACACCCATGAGTTGTTTCAACCCTTTGCGGACTTTTACAGCTTGGTCGGTAAACTCTTTCCCAAATAAAAGAGCGCTAAATGTATCCCCCAATTCGTATTCGGTGCCCTCTGTGGTAGTTGAAGATACTAAGTTAGAATCAAACTCGGTTTCCAAGGAATTTTCATTGACTGATTCAGGCGTCGTAGAAATTACAGACTTGGTCGTGAAACCATTTAATAACCCTGAAAGAAAATTTGGTCCATCTGCGAAGTTTAACTTTGGCCTTTCAGTAGAATCAGTTGAAAGGACCTCCGTAGAGATTGTGGACTTTGTTGTAAAACCATTGAATAACCCTAAAAAGAAATTCGGTGCATCTGTCGAGCTGGACTCAGGTTTTTCATTAGCATCAGTGAAGGAGACCTCTAACTTATCATCCTCTACAGAGGATTGCATTTGGCGCGAATCATCAGTGTCTATCTCGGACAGAATGGACCGATCTGAATCTATGGAAATCCCTTTCTTAATCTCATCGGGATTTTTAAGAATCGGGTTATCTTCCATTATCTCTGGCTCAATTATATGCACATGCAAATCGCCATTATCTTCATCTTCTTTTGACAGAATATTCTTAGGAAGAAAAGACATTCGCAAGGTGCTAACAGTATCATCAGAACCGTATCTTGAAGCCTCCGTCGAAAAATAATTTGTCGTTTCTCTTGGAGAAACCACTGATGGCTCTGAAAACTCGGGTAAAAACTCATGATCATGAGGAATAGGGTGCAGAGAGTTAGTACCTGGAGTTTCATTTCGTTGATGAGGGGTGCCGGTGGAGACCTCTGTTATCAAAGGAAAACCAGGTGACTTGAATAGTGTTGCTCCATTTTCCTCTGAATCTGTATTTGTTTGTGAAGCATGATCTTCATTTGAATCTTCCTGTGATCTGATCCTAGGATGAGGGTTGTAGTTCTCACCGCTTACATTTCCTGGGTGGAATTTTGTTGAGGATGACAAAACATTCGCGTCCTCAGGACTAGTACGGCTAGTAGAAATTATTTCAGATGGGCTCTTAAAGGAACTGACTGAGACTGATTTCATTTTGAAGGTATCTTTTGGGTGAAGTTGCTGAGGACTTGGAGTAGTTTCTTGATGTGACTTGGTCGAAGGTTCCTCAGTGAAGATCTCGTATATATCTTCTGCGGAGCTTCCTCCTTCATCTAAAGAAATGATTTTCGGCACTGGCAAGTTTTCTGAGGAGCTCTTGTTCGTTTTGATCAATACGATGGAGTCATCTTTGGTGTTGAGTTTAATTGAGCTGGCCATGCGCTGCACTTCGGTGAAGTATTTCCTTGCTAGGGATTTGACTGCCTCCAAATAACGCTTTTGCTCGGATTTGATCAAGGTTGACATGCATGCCTAAGAAAAATAGAAAGAAAGAGAAAAACCCGATCAAACTAAAAACGAAACCAACAAGAGAATCTAAAACATTTAAGAGATGCACTGAAATACAGGAAGCTTCAAATGACTGCAGCTGAAAAATTAGTGAAAAAAGAACATCAGTTTTACATAAAACGAATCAGCTTTACACATATGCGAGTATACAGGCGGATTATGCCATTCGCTGAAAAAACCTTTGTATTAGAGAATATTTTAGTCAAGCGAAATGCATCACCCTAGGTGCTTTAGCCTGCTGAATCTGAAAATGACCTTAGTTCTCTATCTTCCATTTTCGAATTCAGGAGAGAAAATTGCATGGGACAAATCCATCAAATCCCCAGACTTTGTAAAGAATTTTTCTTTTTCTGCAGACCTGTGTTATTGGGATACCCTCGTATCAAGCATTCACATTGAAACGTTTGACGATGACAAATTTAAAGCATTCACTTTAATGGGAAAAGTTGTACTTGATGGTTAAGTAATCACTACCTGATAAAATGTTGAGGTTTTCGGCCACTCAACAATATCCGTGTACCTGGTCACAGCAATGTCAGCCAGCAACTGCCACTGAGCAGAATCAATCGTATCCAAACGATCTGAAGAGAAAGCTATCATCAAATCTCCTACCGTTTCTAACTGACTTGCATTCCACTTTGAAGGTGAACTGTGCAACATAAAATCATCCAAAATTGTCAAATACAGAATTGACAGAGTAGGGCTCCAGAAAATGCTGGATCACAAGATTGAGATCCTGTGATTTTTTTTGGATGCAGTTGATGATAAGAAATATTTTGTGAGAGTATTTGAAACTTGTTTCGCCAGTAAAAATTGAAAATTTGACATTTGTTCTAGTGGTTAAAAAAATATCAGGAGATGATCTTGCACGTTCGAATAAGAATTGAGGAGAAATTTCATAAATAAAAAAAATTTCGCTTGTTGATTCATGTGAAGGACATAATTAAGCACATTTAATTTTGTGCATTGATATATTTCATTTCATAGGTTCAAGTAAACCCAATGGTACCTGCACAAAACAGTCAATGCCTTCAATTTAAGAAATTTGAGGAAGCATTTGTTGAAAATATAAATGGAGAGTTACCCGTATATGGTGATTAAAAGTCTTGACCAGGCCTCTCGAGTGCTTGAATCACCACAAAGTCTTTTATCTATAATACCGCTTTCGATCATGTATTTCAAATCCATTGGATTGATTTTCACAAGAGCAGAAGCAGGGATGAAATGAATGAGGTTCCGAAGGTTCAGAATGTCTGTTAGGTTGTGATCCTAGAAACAAAAAAATTTGGATGAACCATTAATTAAAATGAGATAAAAAAAAAAGGCAGTACAATAGGCAATACAAATAGAATAAAAAAAAATTGAAGGCAATTTTGCAAGTCCTGATACATCCTGAAAGGTAAACCACTTGATGGCTGAACCTTTCATTTTTAAAACAACTCAAGTGCTAAATCATGTCCTCTGAAAATTTTGATGGATCAGGAAAATAAGCGCATAAGTGAGTGCTGGTTTGACTTTTTTCAAATTAATGATTTGACTAATACTTCCTTAAGCAGGGTTGCAGAACTTGTGCAATCAAACGATCTTCAAATCGCAGCTGATCATGCAAGAAATATGATGGCAAGTAAAGAGGGGTTTTTGAAATCTGGCGGCTAAAAAAGGCTTTCTTTTTGGTAGCAATATGCAAAATTAATCTAATAAAAATAGCTGAACTTGGTAAAAGACAAAGCCAAAACGCCTGCTTGAAACAGTCGACAAGTATGTTCACTACACAATGTTGAAGTAATGTGGTGTAACTATTGTGAAGTGATGTAATGTAACCACTGAGCTGTCACGGACGACCGAAGCGAAAGTTGGAGCAGAAATCAAACTGAAGTGTAGATCAAACGAATCAAAACTTCCAGCAGGGCAAAATTCAAAATCACGCTCCGATGGCAGAGGCCCGTAAAAATGTTGCCAAGGTAAAAAAATATTGAGTGATCAGCAGTGCTAGATAAACGATGAAAAGTGAAAAAAGGAATGGATTTTTCCATAATTTTATTATACGAAAAGTGGGTTGGGAGGAAAAATGAGTCATCACCAAACTCATGGAGGCAATTCTAGATGGCATTTCATTTTTTCAGAGAGTTAAGATTGTGTGTTTTTTTATGCACCGATGAACTTGGTGAGGCAACTTGAAAATGTGAGGGAAATCTTTAGGTGTGCTATGTTCATACGGAGGAGCCAATTCCCTAAAAGCGACAGAATTTGAAGCAGACTAAACGAAAAATTTGAGAGCAAAAAAGTTTCTGCACCCCTGCCCTCATGTTTGGGTGAGCAACTTCAATTTTTTTCCAATTTCTTTTTTTAAACCTATCGCTTGCCCTTCTCACTGAATTGGTATAAAAAACGTCTGTCCTAAAAGTTGTAAAGAGGCCGAATAACGAGAAAGCAATTACCTTATTTAAATATTCATCCATCAGAGTATTAAGATGATCTTGAGAGGCAGCAAGCATAAGTTCTGGTAAACTCAATTGCCCAATGGCTGAAATGATGTGAGCGCTATATTGAGCTTGCAATATTTCTTCGACTGGTAAGGATGCTAAAATATAACCTAGGAGCAAAACAGACAGAGCTGTAGAATCTTGATACTGATTGAAAGACTAGATCAGCAGATCAACTACTACGGGGAACTGACAGAAACAACAAAAATGAACTTGAAACCAATGAAAAGAACTGAGAGAAAAAGACTTTGGGCTATTAGATTATAAACAAAAAGAAATCAGGAAAATGAATAATTATCTCAAGCTCATAACTAAACAATTTCAACAATGTTTAAAATATTGGGGGGTTGAAAGAGTTAGAAATTCTCTGGGAAATTTCTGATACCCCTTGTGAATAAGTCAAAGTGAAATCAGGAAGGTATTTGGATCAAGGAAAACATACATTGAAATCCATTACCAATTCTGCTTTGCCAAAGAAAAACGCTGTATGAACATTCAGACGTTGCCAAATTTCCTCTCTTAAAATATTAATTTTTGAGAAAATTTGTGAACATTATTCCTTGAAATTTTTACCAACTTCTGAATTAATTGCGAAGAGACTTATCTTACAAATTGGAGGAAAAATATTCATAAGTTTTCCTGGAACATTCATGTTTCATTAAAGAATGGCCAAAGAACATCCCAAGGTTTATACATCATCTATTCCAACCGCACAGCAGAATAGGACTGCATTTTTCAGTTTGGAGCGACAATTTTTTTGCTTAACTGTAAAAACACTTATGTGCATGAGGAAATAAATGGTATATACGTTGTTCCTAATCTGACCCAGAATTTGTAGTTCCCAATTGCAAAATCTAGTCCAACTGGCCTACATTTTGCGATATAGAACTAACAGTTCTGGCCCGCTTAAGAAACAAAATTAATGTGCCATTACTTTCCATACGTGAATAGGTGCTTTTACTATAGCGCCAGATATAGTAGTTCCTTATTACAAAATGCAGTCCAGGACTACATTTTGCAATTTGGAGCGACAATTTTTTTGCTTATCTGTAAAAACACTTATGTGCATGAGGAAATAAATGGTATAAACGTTGTCTCATCATGGCTCATCTGAAAAAACACTTACGTGCATAAGGAAACTAATGGTTCATACATTGTTTTTATACTGAGCCAGAATTTATAGTTCCTAATTGCAAAATGCAGTCCAACTGCAGTTATACTGTGTGGTGTGGATTATTTTGAACACATTACGGAGTAATATTTTCAAATTGGGATAGATGATTTGAAAAAACTGAACGTACCACCAACAGCTTCAATGTCACTTGGTTCCAATAGATCGATAAGCTCCGGTTCATTGTATAAATTGGATTTCAAGAGTAAATAATTAATCAAGGCTGCCTGACCACAATGTTGAAGATTTTTAGGGAATACCTGCAATCGGAAGAAAAAGATGGAAATAAATAGACCTGATCAAGGCACCTGGAAATTAGTCAGCAAATAGTAAGGTTTATAAATGATTGATTGATCATGAATACACATATTAGGCCTGTGAAAAGAGAAATCTGGCCGACCTGGGTGCCAAAAAACTGAAAATTGAGATGTTGGTATAATTGCATAGAGGGAATACAACACAGAAAGCGGTAAAGATGTTAAATTAAATTTGAGTTACAACCTTCGGCCTGGGCAGATCAAGAAACAAAATTGAGGATATAGATTTTAGGATGGAACTCTACTTCAAGTTCTTATTATAACATTTGGAACTACTATTTTCTCCTAGGTAGGTTGAATTTGGTCAATTTCAATAAGATCGTTGAATTGTATGTAAAAGTTCGATCAGAAAAACAAGGTTTTAGTGCTTTATTTCATGCCCTGTCTGGTAGTTTATTCAAAAAGAGAAATTCCCTCAGTTCTTACCTTGCCAATTTTCATGCGCTCATCATTGTATCTTCCAATTATGGTGATGAAGTCGCTGTCTGCGATTTTACGAATTTCTTTACAACTGAGTCCCATCAGGAGAGATTCAAAAGCATTCGAACTATTAAACATGTTATTCCAAGTCCAGGATGTTGGTGAATTGTTCGATAAAATCGCAGCCAACTGTTGAAATAAATTAAACAGAAAACAAAGATAAAAACATGCAGGAAAATATACAAACAGGCAGGATAAAATCTATACATACATACATCCATGTGCCTCAATTCGCGACTGCACACATTTTCTGCTACTTTTTTATTTATCGCAGGATAACCAATCAATATTATTGCAAGAAATTTAAGATTATTACTTCCTGGACTCCCACGAGTATTCTTCAGAAATTTTGAAAACAAATGTCTGGTACATAATATTTTCTTAGAACCGTAGAGTGGACTTAGGATTAAGATTGGCATCGTTAAAAATGGAAAAACTCGAACTTCCCTTGCATTAATTAGTTTGGCCCAAAATAGAAAAGTTTGAGTTTTTTCATTTTTAGCAATTCTGATCTACTTAAAATTTCTTTCCTTGGTTATTAGCTTTGTTTTATGATTATTTTAGACTGAAGATTTTAAGACAACGCAGTTGAGATTCGTATTTTTGTAGTTTTACAGTTGATGATATTGCACAAAAACAAGGTGAGACATATGCTATTATCTTGAAATATCAACGTTTTTCAAATTTTTAAAGTCCTCATTTTAGCAGGAGCCGCAGATTTTACACAGGAACTTCCTGGCTGCCGTTATGAATACACCACCAACAATTTCCAAAAATCAAAGGGAATGATTTTGATACTTGTCCATAAGTTTTTGTCTGACAACGTTACGTTTGAAAGAAGGCTGACTAATTATCTATACCATTAAAAAATAATTCTCTTTCAAATCTCCTGAATCATTATTGGATCTTCTCCTGAATCAGTATAGACCTGCTGTTTCAATGTGATTTCATTTTAAAAATAGAAGCATTTGATGACAGCTGACAGAAAATTCCTTACGATATGCGATGGAAGCTCTTGAATGCGCTGACCATAGTTATCCTTGACTAGGTCATTGATTGAACTCAGGGATATGTGGGCTATATCTTTGGGAGACAAGAGACTGAAATACATGTTTTTATCTTTGTTTTCCAGGAGGAACTTCAGCACATAGTCAACATTCCCTGTAAAACGGCAAGAAAAAAGTTGCTTATTAGCCATAATCACTGAAAAAGTGTGTTCACAAAAAAATATTAACAAAATTAATCCTAAATAATGTCCTTTAAATATATTTTACCATCTTTTAAATAAAGGTTGACGAAATCCTTCAAGTTTCTTAGGTTCTTCAGATTCATGTAGGAGTTAAATTTATGTAATAGCACAACAAACATGCGCATTTGTTTGAATGAGTTAGATGTAAAGCATCAGAGGCTAAATTCGGAAAATACGTACCTCAATTCCAAATTTTAAAAAAATATGAGATTCATTTTCTTCACGGAAAAATGATCAGAATGTTTCCTTGAATTTTTTAAGATTTTTAAGAATGAGAAAGAAAAATTCACAGAAAATTATAAACGAGACTGATGGTTAGTTTTTCCTTAAAAAATGAAACATGAGTGGATGTGGGAATCTGAGATACACATTTTTCGACTTGAGCTATTGGTATGCAATTCAAAAGGTATACTTTTTGGAGAGATGGAAATGAAGGACAATAAGATAATACGTAAGAGACAAATACGTAAATTGAATCAATTATAAACGTGCGAGTAAACCAAAAAAGGTAGTTACCTAAAAATGAACGGCATTTTTTCAGGAGTTCTAAGTTCCGCAATACATTATCTCCTTGCAGATTTTGAAGCAAATGGTGAAGAATAATTGATGACATTTCTCCATTGATGGCCATTATTTGAGATGTGGGGATCGCTCGTAACATGCCTCTGATACCGGTGAGTTTCTTACTGGGTGCTCCCAAATTAAAGACTCTACTTTCATCTGTTAAATAATAAGCCTGGATAAGAACAAAATAAAAGTGTGGTTTTACTGATCTTTAGAAAATCACTGGTGGAGAGGATATTCTTTATTGTCTGAATCAATGATTTTTTTATTTAAGCTGCGTGATTTTAATTAAATTTACAGATTTCTCCAGTTTTAATTAATCGGTGTTAAGATTTACGACCATTCATTCAACTATTCACTAAAAGACCGATTTTCCAAAGACAAACGTGCATATTGCAAGATGCAGTCCGTCATTAAAAATGCATGCAAGTAATGGAATCTGTTTCTTGCACAAGCGTAAAAAACCATCTGACAGCTCAAAATAGACACCAACAGTCTATTTTATTATGAATGGATAACTGAGCAAATTGAGGGGGGGAAAACCGAAAAACTAAGAATTTTCTGCAACGGCCATGTTTCAGTGTTTTATGTGTCACTAGTTTGAACTAGTGGAAACTAGTGGATCATACTACTAGCAGTCCTACTAGTGGAGCCGTATTTAGTAAAATTTTCAGGTAGATTTTCTCTGAAGCTCAAAAATAACCTGTCCATGGCAACTCAGAGATGATGTAATAGACTTACACCCTTATATGAAAAACTTATTCCATTATGATGCTGAATTCTTTGGACCTGAATTTAATCATTCTGTGTCAATGTCAGTGTTGTAAAATATTGATGGTGAAACTACAAAAATGCGTTTCTTGGTTGCAGTATTTCAAAACTTCTGCTTCTGTTTTGTTTTTTAAAAAGAGACTGAATCAACACCACAGCTTGAAACTTTCACAGAATAATTTTCCTACAGAGAAGAAAAATCGCCGAAATTTTCAAGAAATGACGTTTAGCAATTTCTCATAAAGAAAATAAAGTGTGATAGGAAATCTGCAGCACTGAAAACCGAGATGCTTATAACTGCAGTCTTACCATCAATATTTAACTGCTGTTAACCTCGAAGAATGTGTTTCAATGGAATACATAAATTGATCTATTAAGACTAAAATTCATATAAATTGAAAGGTAGGTGATCACTGAATAAGCTCTAAAAGCAAGTTAATTTGAATAATTGTATTTCTGATGACAAATGGAGGCAAAATAGTTTTGCAAAGGAGGAAGAAAATAAATAGTGTATTTCCTTCAGAAAGTACACTAAAATGAGAAATAATATTACCATTGATAGGCTCATAGAACTGCTGTCAATCTTTTGAAGAGAATCAAGGGTGAGAACATCGGAAGCAGAAAGCTGTTCAATGATTGCCAATGGCAGAATGGCGACAAACCCACCGTCAAGTTTGATGAGATCAGCAGAGCCGTTCAGATTTGGATACTTTCCTTCTTTGACGTATTTCTGATTTAGTTGATACAGCTGGTACAGAAGTATCTGAGCATAAAGGATAAAATAAATACATTTTCAATTGGACGTATTTATGCTAAAAGAAACTATGTTGGACGCAAACCCTTTGCATATAGTTCCTTTTAGCATAAAAAAGTCCCATTTTGATTAATCATGGAATAAAATTTTCCTGGAGAAGAGAAATGCAAATGAAACGCAAATAACTAACAAATTCAATTGGTTCTTTTATTTATTTTCTTCCATGCTCCCTCTCCACAGCATTCTTCGACTGTGAGCCACAGTTCCTCAACTAGAAACAAACAAAAGGGTACTTCTTCTTCTTCTTACACTTGACTTGAAAAACGAGAAGGTGGAGATGTTGGATAAAAGGCCTTAGTTATATTTTTTGTTTTTAATTAAAAAAACTGCAACAGACGATGGCAGCCATTTTGACTTTGGCAAGAAGTTATAATACTACAGTGAACTGTTTGTATCAAATTATGTCTTGGCCATAGAATACTTACATTCGGAAATGGGAAGCTCAAAAATGTGCACAATTCTTAAGCAAATTGTGAAGTTCGGAGTGGATTTTGAACTTTCTGGATGAGCCATTTGCCATTCAATGCAACCAACTTGTTGTGTAGTGGGGTTTTCATCGAGCACTTACCTGTTTTGCAGTGATATACGATGCAGTTTCATTCGCCATTATTTTGAGGTCTTTGAAATTGAACTGCCACAAATTCTGGATTTGAGATGGTGACATGAACTTAACCCACAGGGCTACTTGCTTGAAGTTGATGTGCCATGGGACTATTATTTTAGAGACTACTGTTCGAATCTGTAATCAGAACAATCATCAACATAGGCGGCTCATACCCACTTTACAGTCACTCTCATCATGAATGAAACATCAAAGCTTTTAAAGTTTAAAAATATTTTACACATGAAAAAAAAAATCTTCCCATCAGGTTTTCCCTATACCCTCAGTTTTCTTAAATTGTCTATCTGCCGCCTCAAGGCACTAGAGGGCACTTTACATTCAATTTCAGCATGAAGACAAAAGTCTTTACACTAATTAGTTAAAATCAAAAGAGAGGTATGTTATTGTTACGAGTATGATTAAATAATCTTTTAACTAAAATAAAAAAATCTTTTTAATAAAATTACGTAGATTGGTATCTTTGGCCACTCCTCCACTACAATCGTTTTTTAACATCAGGGTACAACATCTCAAACTTGAATGATTCAGTTATATCATCACACTGGGTAAGAGTTGGATGAGTCACTTACAGCCTTCAACTTTTCCTCGTGGAACTTGCTCTTGACAAAACAGTATCTACTTCCTCTACCAGTTTTTACAAACTCCAGTTTATTTAGAACTCTACTTTAAAACTCAAGGAACTGATTCGAAAATTATACAGAGCGATAAAGAAGTAAAGAGGTTCAATAGCAGCTTCATTTAACCGTAAAATTAGTGAAATACCCACCTGCGCAACGCTGAAATCGTATGCTATAATTGGCTTTACTTCATCTATTTCCAGATTTTTCAATTCGTCTAAGGTGAGACCAGGTAAAATAAAATTGTACCTGAAAAATCAGAACAACTTTTAGCTAGAAAAACACATTGAATAAAAAAGAAAATTCAATTTTCACCAATTTCTCAACATTCCAAACTTACTAAGAAGCCCCTTAGATCTGTAATCAATTTTTTTCTTTCATATGTTAATGAGTCAGGATATCGAACAAATGTTCTGCATTACTTCACCAGTGAACTCTCTTCTACAGTTGAATACCCTTCCATTTTCTAGCTCTTGGTTAAGATTTTGGACAAATCAAAATGGAATATTTCTTCTTAATCGTTAACGGTGTATACGTAAGAATGATTTAAAAACTCGACCAGAAACTAGTCATGAAAATACAAATTGAATGCATTACTTGTTCCATTTGATTTTATCCGGCAGCTCCCTCATTGCTAAAATAGCCCAAGCTCTTTGTAAGACTTTCAGGTTTTTTGATGATAGGTTTCTCAAAATACGCATCATTTTTGCATGGGATATTGAGTTGAATTTTGATCCAAGGTGGAAGAGGCTGGAAAAAACAAAACGCATGATACAGGTCGACAAATGTTAAAATATTCACTAAATAGCATTTAGTTTGATGTGTAAGAGTAAAATTAATGATCCATAGGGATGGGAAAAATTGCCCCCTCCCCCTCCCCAAAAAGAAAATCAAAAGAGAAGAAGCAGAAAAATTGGAATCTTTAATGAAAAAAGGAAACCCTGTCCTACAGAAAAAATAGGCTTCTCTTTGAGTCTAAATAAAAAAAAAAATATTTTTTCCATAAATTTCCTTCCAATGAATTTAGAATTTTTGAGTCATACAACCCTTAGACAAACTTACTCAGGCGGGACTTTAAACCTTGTTTCAACGAACTACAAAATCATGAACACATATTTCAAAGAGCCTTAAACTCTGCAAGTTCAAATTAATTCATGCAGACAGATTGCAAAACTTGTATACCAACGTTTTAGGAAAGCTCCATAAGAAAGACATTTTAATTGAGGCATTACATATGAAAAGGGCTCTCATGTAAATTCAATATTTTGAGAAAAACGCATTTGAAGTTCTCAAAACGACAAAATTCGAATAAGGATCAGAATTTTCCAACCACTTTCATTTGTAAGTGTGACATATGTCCAAAATAAGAGGGAAGGCTAGAAACAGTAAGATTTGTATCGATGGACAGTTTTGAAATAGCTTAAAAGGAAGGTGGTTTGAGGGCCCTTTTTACATAGAACATTGATTTTAGCTAATTCAATCTCCCTTATTAAATAAATTTATGAGATAAATACGATTAGCTTTGCTGCGGTGCACATTGTTTGTAAGCATCTCTGATAGATCTCTGGTTAGAATCATCAGATCATAACCAAACCTGGTACACTTATTTTTAAACCATTCTAATTATGCCTCAATCGGAAGTAAAAGGAAGGAGGGTAAAGTAAATCATGCAGAGAATACAAGTCTAATAATCTGGTAAACTTACAATTCAGAAGCTCCCTTCGTGTCAAATGTGAGTAGAAAGTCAGGCGGCACGTGTAGCAAAACTGTTGAGTTTGAATCAACAAGATCTAAAAAATTCCAATCTGCGTCTATTTTCCAGATTGTTAGAGCTGATGCAACAATATCTTCGATCTTTGAATTGGATTCATCTCCGCTCCACTGAAAAAAAAAAGAGAAATAACTTTACAATCTGAACGACTTGACGAACGCAATCAATGGGGACAATGTCACATGACTTTATGAGTGTTCATGAATGAGTCATCAATTTGTGAAAAGAATTTTTTAAAGATTCAGGATAAAATGTAAAAAAGAGAAATAATTATTCGAATAGACAGTTCAAATATTATTTGTTCGTGTAATGGACTATATTATTTATCATTGCAAAAAATCATCAACGTTGTATGGCTGACAGGTCTCTCTCAGAAGAACAAAAAGGAATCTGATGCAAATTGCCGCTTTCTCACATGTTATACTATTATAAACAAGCCAACTCTAGACATCGGACTTAGGAGTATCAACTGATTTTTTGGCTTTGATTTTCTTGCAGAATAGTGTGGACCCAGCACTATTTTATCATCCTGTTACTTAAGTATATAGGCCACATTTTTAGTGTTTTCTTTTCTTGTCAACTAATTAATGTAGATCTGGTGGAAGTAATTATGAGACATGCTCCGGCAACTGACCCTCAATCATTTGAAAATCACGCAAAACAAAATACATAAAGTCTTCCACAAGAAAAACCAAAATAAAGAATAATTCAATTGAATAAGGAAAAATTTGGAAAATTCTTGCTACAGCCCTAGGGCAAACTTCATTCAAATGGATTGAACGGTTGAAAACATACGATTTTGATCCTATGTAAAACCTAGCTGAGGAATATGCAAAACGCGAAGGAAAAAAGGAGTTACCTTTAGCAACTTACAATTTCAAGAAAAGCTTTCCTTTCTCTTGATGAGTTTAGACAGCTGATCAGTTTAGTTGCTGCCAAAGATTCATAGGGATAAGCTCGTAAGTATGAAGATACAATTTCTGCATTAAGCTGTACCACCTTTGTCTAAAAACAGAAAAGAAAAAGAATAGATAAAAAACTAACTAAATAGCAAGAGTACAGTATTCAGGTGACGTTTCTAAAAAAAATATCACAAGCACAAAAAACAGGAATTTTAATGCCTTTTAAAACATGTTAAATTGAGGGATATAGACTATTTCAGTGTTGTGCAAATTGCGTAAAACGGCATTGGGAGATGAACAATAAAGAAAATGGAGATCAAAGTAACAGGGTTGCTATAATTTCTACATCCTCAAATTCCCTGATTTTCCCTGACTTTTTCTAACCTTCAAAAAAATTTTCTGTCTTTGTATTTTTTTTATAATATGCTAAATTTTGCCAAATTTTCGACAAATTCCTTGGTTCGACAAAATTTCCTTGGTTAGAGGTCAAATTAGGAAAAAAGGCATTGAGGAGCTGATTAAAATATGACAAGTCTTAAAAGTGACCAGAAAGGGTAAACGTGGGAGGATCAATGATATGTTTTAGTGATAAGTTGATGTATCAGAAATTTCCTGACTTTTCCCAGTTGCCACGAATTTCCTCACTTTCCCAGTTTTTCAAACCGCCAGCAACCCTGAGATACTGCATCCAACAGGACAATAAAAATTAGAATAAAATAAAGAAGGACTCACCGGTATCAGGTTCAACAGACTTGGAGAGACTCTCATCATATCGCTGGAATTGGCTATTTTAAATTTTCCATTGAGAATTGAGTTCTTAATGTTCTGAGGAAGAGTATCCAGTAACTTCAACAAGGATGAGGGGATGTGTGCATCTAGGAAAATAGGACAATGTATGTTCGGGCAATTACTTATTTCACAATTTGAATGTTTCTAATAGGCATGCAAGATAAATGTATGCGGGCGAATTTCTGTAGCTGGATGGGGTTCACTATTTCAGTCTGATGGATAGGGTCGCAACTCTTGAGGAAAATGCAATGAGGGTTGGCGATCAGTCAAAACTTGAACCACATTAAACTGCGAACAACAACATGCAACCACGGCTTTGTTCTCTGTTGTATTTTTATTTTGAAAATAGCTAAGCCTCCAGTTGAATATTACAAACCCACTGAACACAAAAAAGGAACGACAAATTTTTGAACATCACTTTTGAACTTTTTTGCTTCAATTTGAGTATCAAACCGAAGAACATATCGACGAATGTATACTAGAAAGAACTATGTTTCACACAATTAACCTTTTAGCATAGATGAACCGCATTTAGCAGAAAGGAACCAAGCCACATC